>NC_063260.1:25636402-25939432 GCF_019578655.1 Ricinus communis | reverse complement strand
GTCCTTTTTCCAGAACATTATTATAGTGATACATGGTATACTGGAAATGAACACGACTTTGGACCTTAACGAGAGCATGCATAAATACACGCAGCAGCGTACACGTTAAGGTCGAACCATGAGCTTTTGCTTATTTGCCATCATCAGGCATATGCGGGTCGGTGTTTCCGTGTCTCTGTTGCACGTGCAATACAGCTATATGTAGTGGATGTCTGCACTGCTGGGCCATTTTGGCAGTGTTATTTATATGTTAGCGCTGCAGTCTGCCTGCTAGCGCATCCACTTTAATTTACGCAATCGTTTGTCTTTTTTCTTTTTCCTTTTCTTGGCTTTGTAATCCAAAATTCATTGAACAATGAATAAATTCCAGACAGATTTTCCCTCTTTAACTCTTGTTAAACATTGTAAATAGTCGTAAGGGTAATATAGTCTTTTCCTTGATTTTGTATAGTTATTTAGGTTAAGTTCTTTGCAATGTAGTGAACAACAAAAACATTATCATCTATCATGGTATCAGAGCCGTTCTACTTGGAAAAACTGTTGCCCCTGCTGTTCTAAGTGAAGAAAACGGCAGGCCCCGTCGTTGTTCTTGTTGAGAAAATGACAGCCCTTGTTGCTGCTTGCTCTTCACTCTTCGCTCCTCGCTCCTCTTAGGCGAGCAGACGACGCAGCAGTTCTTTTAACAAGTTTAAGCTTAGTTCCTACACCAGCAGTCCTTCGACATCGAAACTATGCTGCTTTTGGCTGCAGCAGACATGGATAAAAGCGGAAATCTATAGGATAAGCGGTTCATAGAAGAGAGTCGCGCGGGTTTGAATTTGAGTCTAACAGAAGAGGATATTGTCGACGCTGCAAGAGCGCGAGACAGCTCGGTGTTAGCAGCGATAATGGTAGTCATGGCAGCAGGAGTAAATTGTAGAATTGTGGAAGTTGGCTTTGCATATGTGCGTTGCTGTTCGTGAGATGCCCAAATTTTGGTGGTATGTTTGTATATGTGCGTTGCATTGCACACCACCTGTTCGACGAAATGCTTTAAGTTTCTGGTCTGAATTTGTGTAGCTTCTTTACTCCACTTTGCTTTGATGTTTGCTTGTTTTTCTTGCTATTTGCTTTGCACGAGCCATTGCACTAAAAGAAAATTGGTGGAAAATTATGCATTGTGGTTTTATATTGATAAATTGTTATGGCACATAAGCAATCTGTGAAAGTAGATTTGTTGTCCCTTCTTTAGAGTAATTGATCGTTGTTGATTTCTGTTGGGTTTTCCCTTCGTTTGTCTGTTCCGTATGGCTGAAGCTAGAGATGATTCGCTTCAAGCAGTTAGTGTTCAGTTGGATGGTAAGAATTATGCATATTGGAGCTACGTGATGAAAAATTTCTTGAAAGGGAAACAAAAGTGGGGATATATTTGGGTGCTTTTATTAAGCCTCGAGATGATATGGCATTATTGGATAAATGGGAAGTTGATAATTCAAAGATTATTACTTGGATCAATAATTCACATTAAGCATTCGATAGGCACCCAATTAGCAAAATATGAGCGGAAGTTTGGGATCACTAGCTCATTGTATACAGTCTAATTTTGCAAAGCAATACCGGTTGGAGTCCGACATTCGTGCTCTTGGGAAAAGTCCGAGTATTCAAGAATTCTACGATGCTATGACAAATTTGTGGGATCGGTTGGCTCTCATGAACTACGAGCCTTTGAGCCTTATATTGTTCGAAGAGAGGAGCAGAGATTGGTACAGTTTTTAATGGCCCTTTGTGATGAGTTTGAGGGACTTCGTGGATCTATTCGCATCGTCATCCAACGCCTGATTCATTGTTAGTGAACTTTTGGGTCAAGAAATTCGTTTGAAGTTCCTTGACGTAAAAGAGGTTTCTCCAGTTTTTACTCCATCTGTTTTTGCCATGCCTCCTCGATCAAATTCTAAATCTCAGTTCAGGCTACATGGATCTGTTGCTCGTGATGAATGCGGGTTTTGCAAGCAAAAAGGTCATTGGAAATCTTAGTGTCCGAAATTGGGCAGAGGAAAGCAACAGTTTCATCAAAGATCGATCACCGCCTCTCCATAATGGACCTCCTCTTCTACCTCGTCCTCATAATGCCTTGTCAACCTCCTCCTTAGACCCATCACTGATTGGCGGTACCTCATGCCATGTCTACTTCCCTCTCAAGTAGGTCCTCATCTAGTCCTTCGTATATCCCCCTCCTCCTGGATTTTAGATTCTGATGCCTCAAACCATATGTCACCTAATTTATCATCATTTACTTCTCTAACCCCTGAAGTTTCAGTTCCTGTTATGAGTGCTAGTGGTACACCTATGCCATTGCAAGGTGTTGGTTTGGTTATTACGCCTTCTCTATCTTTATCTAATGTCTATCACATTCCTAGTCTTGCTTTGAATCTTGCCTTACATTGGTCGGGATTTGTGATCTTGGATGCTCGATCTCATTTTCTTCTTCCGCTTGTTTTGTTCAGGATCCACAGGTCTCGGAAAGTGATTGGGATCGGCCATGAGAAGGAGGACTTTATGTATTGGATCAACTCAAAACCCCTCACACCGTTGTTCCTGGTGTGAATTTGCCATCCTTTCATTTGAATCCCTCTTCATCTGTGTTTTATTTGTGGCACTCTCGCCTTGGTCATGTTTCTGTGTCTCGTTTAAAATTTTTAGTTTCTACAGGAGCTTTAGGAAATTTGAAAACTCATGATATTTCTGATTGCAGTGGTTGTAAACTAGCCAAGTTTAATGCATTGCCTTTTCCTAAAAGCACTACTATATCTGTCTCTCCTTTTGATCTTATTCATTCTGATGTATGGGGACCCTCTCCTGTTTCTACAAAAGGGGGTTCTCGCTATTATGTATCTTTTATTGATGATTGCACTCGTTATTGTTGGGTTTATCTTATAAAACGTCGTTCAGACTTTTTTGGCATATATAATGAGTTTCGATCTCTTGTAAAAACCCAACATTCAGCTGTTATCAAATGCTTTAGATGTGATTTGGGGGGAGAGTATACTTCTCATGCTTTTAAGGATTTACTTACTTTAGATGGTACAATTTACCAAACTTCTTGCACTGATACTCCTGAACAAAATGGAGTTGCTGAGAGAAAACATAGACACATTCTTGAGACTGCACGATCACTCTTGTTGTCCGCTAGTGTTCCTAGTGAATTTTGGGGGAAGGAGTTCTTACTTCATTTAATTAACAGAATTCCTATTTCTTATAATTCGGCTTGTCTCCCTATGAAAGATTGTATGGTCGTCCGCTGATTATACTTCTCTTCGTGTTTTGATTCTACATGTTTTGTTCTTCTTCCCTCATGTTGAACGCAGGCTATCATCTCGATCTACTATATGTGTCTTTCTTGGTTATGGTGCAGTCAAAAGGGTATCGTTGTTTTGATCCAACATAAATTATATGTTTCTCGTCATGTTATTTTTCTTGAACATATTCCTTATTTTACAATTCCCGACCGTCCTCACCATATATCTATGTCCGATCTTATCCATATTGACCCTTTTACTACCGATGTTGATGAGCTATCCTCTATGACATTCCCGACACCTCTATTGGCTCCTCTACTACACTCCCAATCATCTTCCGAGACTACGGATACTATCGTACCTCGCTATCCCTGTACGCAATCGTAAGTCCACTAAACAACCTGATTTTGCTTATTCTTGTTATTCGAGTTCATTTGTTTCCTTTCTCGCTTCTATTCATCGTCTTTCTGAACCTTCATCTTTCAAAGAAGCCATTCTTGATCCTCTTTGGCAGCGTGCCATGGCTGAGGAGTTAACTGCTCTTCACCAAACCCATACTTGGGATTTAGTTTTCCTTCCTGCAGTAAACGCGTCATTGGTTCTCGTTGGGTCTACAAGATTAAAACTAAGTCTGATGGTTCTATTGAAAGGTATAAAGCTCGTTTAGTTGCTAAAGGTTATTCTCAAGAATATGGTATGGATTATGAAGAGACTTTTTCTCCCGTTGCTAAAATGACTACAGTTCGAACTCTTATTGCTGTTGCTTCAGTTCGCCGTTGGGATATAACTCAAATGGATGTCAAAAATGCTTTTTTGAATGGCGATCTTCATGAAGAAGTTTATATGGTCCCTCCTCCTGGTCTTGATCATCATCCTAGTGAAGTCTGCAGACTTAGGAAGGCTCTTTATGGTCTCAAACAGGCTCCTCGCGCTTGGTTTGAGAAGTTCTCTGCTGTAATTACTTCTCTTGGTTTTCATCCTAGCCATCATGACTCTGCACTGTTTATCAAATGTACTTCGGCTGGTCGAATTTTGCTCTCTCTATATGTTGATGATATGATTATTACAGGTGATGATGTTGTCGGGATTAGTCTGTTAAAGTCCGAACTGACTCGTTGTTTTGCTATGAAGGACTTGGGTTCCCTTCGTTACTTCTTGGGTATTGAAGTTGCTTCTTCTCCAAAAGGGTATCTTCTTTCTCAATCTAAGTACATCTCTGATATTTTTGAGCGTGCTCGCCTTTCTGACAATAAGACTGTTGCTACTCCAATTGAGCTCAACGCTCACATGGTTCTCCACTGCCGGATCCGAGTTTATATCGGACTGTTGTTGGAAGTTTAGTTTATCTTACTATCACTCGCCCTGATATTGCATATGCTGTTCATATAGTCAGTCAGTTTGTTACTTCTCCTACTACAGTTCATTGTTTCTTCATTTTGAGATACCTCGCGGGACTCTTCTTTTTCATCCGCTTCATCTTTAGAGTTATGTGCTTACTCGATGCTGATTGGTGATCCCACTGACCGCAAATCAACTACTGGATTTTATATCTTTTTAGGTGATTCCCTTATCTCTTGGAAAAGTAAGAAGCATGACGTCATTTCTCGATCCTCAACGGAGGCTGAATATCGCGCTATGGCTTCTACTACTTGTGAAATAGTTTGGTTGCGATGGTTGCTTGCTGATATGGGTGTCTTTCTACGGCAACCAACTCCTTTACATTGTGATAATAAGAGCGCTATTCAGATTGCGCACAATTCAGTCTTTCACGAACGGACCAAGCATATCGAAATCGACTGTCATATTACCCGTCATCATCTTCAGAATGGCACCTTGACTTTGCCTTTTGTTTCTTCTTCCTTACAGCTTGCAGACTTATTTACAAAATGTCTAACTACTTCACGTTTTCGGTTTTTATCTGACAAACTCTCGATGCTTGTTGCTATCGCATCGTGAGTTTGAGGGGGAATGTTAAACATTATAAATAGTCGTAAGGGTAATATAGTCTTTTCCTTGATTTTGTATAGTTATTTAGGTTAAGTTCTTTGCAATGTAGTGAACAACAAAAACATTATCATCTATCAACTCTTAATTAGTACTAAACCAGCGTATTTTATTATATGTTGCAACTTGCAACTGAAAAAGAACGTCTGGAAGTTTACTTACAGACTTAACTGGCACATATATATATTTTTACAAATGCTTTCACTTTCAATACAAGACAGGATATTCTCAAAATAACTGGCGAACGTATCTACCGTAGGATAGCCCGGCAAGCAGCATGTATGCATCTTCTGTGAAATGATACCCGTCCCAAAATACATATTCAGAAATGTCAGCACATTTTGTGGGATTTGCTTTATTACATAATAAGTTGAGATCTGCATTTCCTGTTCCACAACATGCTTTATTGGCAACTCCAAAACCTGTCAACGCAAAACTTTGTTATACTGACAATTAAAGTTATTGAATTTTTGTTTATCTAGTGTTCTTAAGTAGGCATTTATCTGGGCATACCAGAACTGTTGGGATCCGATTGGATGATGCTGAGGTAATCAGCATAGAAATCCATAAAAACAATCTTGCTTCCAGGCAGTCTAGCACCAAGGGAAGCCAACGATTTAGACAATTTGGAGTTAAATGAGGTTGCCGCTCGGTTCAGATTTTCTGCACACCCTGTTGGGGTTCTCTCTGCTGGGACGCACCCAATTGGTGGTACACTGAAAACTCCAATTCTTCTTGCTCCCGTATCATATAAACTCTTCCAAATTTAAGGGAATTCAAAAGTAATATTAAGACCAAGAATTTGTTTCAAGATTATTTTGGTAAGAATAAAAAAGGAAAAAAATAAGGCGCTTACTTGGACGAAAGTAGTAGCAGAGTTAACCAGAAGATCAGTATAGGAATTAACATCATATTGCGCTTTCCTCTCAGGTAGAGAAAAATAGTCGCTAATGTCATTACTGCCGGCTGACACTAGATGAATACTATTGGCCAAGAGGGAATCTGTTTTGGGTTCTCCAATAATCCCTTTCACCTTCTCTTTGTATTCTTTGTAGTGTTTTAACTGATCCTCTAGTGATATTGATGTCTATGATCCAAGTATAAATATAACAGAAACACATCAAACACAAAACCGTACTGTTAAAATTAACAGACACAGAGAGAGTTATACATACCACTAAAACAGGCGTCAGAGTATCATATCCTGAGCCACCCGAAGCAAAGGTCACTCCTGTTAGGAGATCATTAGTTTTCAAATTTGGGGCCAAATAAGGTGGAACACTGTCTTTGATTTTCAGATTGTTCGCTGGCAAAAGAAATAAAAAAGAAAAAACAGAACGATTAGCATATAAAGGGAGTCACAGCTTTACGTTCCTTCAGAAAATTCTAAAAGAAAGATTTTCTTTTATTTATTTATTACTATTATTATTATTTCAGAACCTGTGATATCAGATAGCACTTTGGAATTAGAAAATCTTCCGGTTGCAACTCCTAGATTTGCCCCATATGGAGGAAAGTTGCTCTTGTAAATGGTTGAAATATAATTATTGTTGCCTGTATCAACCAGGGAATCACCAAACGCAAAAACTGCTGGAATTTTCACATCTGCTGTTGCTGTCCGTACATGACTGTTTGTGACTATAAACGATATAATTAAGATAGAAGAAGAACAAAACCAAGGAAACTCCATGATTTTCCTATTTTCCTTTCTTTCTTCTTTTAGTTTATATAAAATATAAAATATATTTTCTTATATCGAATTCTCCTGATCACGGAAGATGGTTTCTGATCTCTTTAGAGATGCACCTATATACAGAAGCAATGCAATAACGAGTGGGTTCCCCGGAAAAAATGGTGGTCGCCGTATGTACCTGGTCAAGAACCACCAGTTCCTTAATTTCTTTTTATTTGTTTTTGCTGATTAAGTTCAGATGAAATGGATTAAAAATAGATTAATTACGCTATAATTAGTTTATTCAGAAGAGGTAAGCTTACCTTAATTTCAACTAATCTATACTATGTTGGGTGCGACCAACGAATTAACGTTATGAATTAACTAAGAAAAGGAATTGAAAATTATAGCTGCTGTATACTTAAAGCTAAAAAGAGGTATCTTCTTCTGATATAAATTATAGAATATAGAAAAATAGACAAAAGAACCATACTCAGTTTACCTAATAATAGTCATAAATATTGACTTCACATTTTCTTTACCCAAGTCATTTTCATATATCAAAATACCAAAAGTCCATTCTCTCCAAAGGAATTTTGCTTGCAGGAATGAATAGTTCCATACAGATTATATCATGAAGCAACAATTCCAACTCATTCGATTAGTTGGAATTACATATCAATAATAATATGAAAAGTGATAGTTAATTTTACAGTTTTACTGCATAAGTTATAAATAATGGTAGTTTTTTTTTTTTTAAAGAAAAGGAAAATTAAATTTTAAATTTTAACTATTCTATACTAGAACTTCTCATGTGTTCTTCTCATTATTTCAAAGAGTATATAATATTTCCTTTCCTTTGATAGGGTTGCAATTTTGCTAATATCTTGGTGTCCTGGGAGCTAGGAACCAAGTGCAGAAAATCTGAATCGTTCATAAAGCTGATTAAACTGAATCATTCATGCAAAAAAATCAAAATTTAAACTGACTAAATATTAAAAAATAGTCAAATTGAATATGACCATAAAGTTGGAGAACCAAACTGGATAACCCTTGAGTACGTAGAGTAGACCAATGGGCAAATGAGATCCTCGGGGTCGATGGTTGCATGAACGTCAGCACCGGAAACACATCAGATGAGGATCCATCTAAGCTTAAGGATCCAGATACAAAGTATTGCTGCTGCTGTCATCATATGATACAGCTTTATCTGCGCTGCAGTTTTCATCTTCGCAAATTCTAGGATTTGTTCTGTGCGGAAATTGCATTAAGATGCATTCGCCATTCTGTCCTCCATCAGTATTATTATTATTATTATGCATTTCTTTGTTTCAAATCCCAACTCGGTGTATTTGTTGCCCGTCTTTTCTTTATTTCTTTCATGTCATTAGACTTCGTTTTTATCTATAAAGCCTGCCTGCTTGAAAAGTGAAAAAGTATATCAAAGTAAGAAGACTGTAATTTTAAAATAAATATCCCGCAATACATCTCCCTTCTCATTTATACTTCTTTGTAATTGTTAATAAAAGCCGTGTTTCTTCCTAGTTCTTTAAATGTTTCTTTTCCACTATAACTTTTATTTTTATTAATAGTGGAATATTAATTCAGAAAAATAAACATATATTTAGCCTTTTAATTTTAGAATAAGGAATACATACCAGAATTCTAGATTGTAGATGATTTCCTTCATAAGAACTCACATGTATGTGGTCCGCTGGACAATGGCTGGTCCATGTAATTACCTTTTCATTGATGTGGAAAAATCGTTTATTCTCTAGGAAAAAGCAAAAAGAATAAAGATTTTAAAATAAATCAATTACAATCTTATACATAATATTACGAATGGTCACATGTGATGTTTTACATAACTAATTTCTTTTCCTGCGATGTCCAATTATGTACAAATTTCCTGAAAATAAAAATATATATATATATATAAAAACTGCACAAACAGTTAGAAACATAACACAATTTTCATTGAACGACACTCGGTAATATTTCTTCAATCCTTCCTCTTTAACTACTCAAAAATATTACTCTTATCAATAAATATATAACACATATAAAATAGTATAATGAAAACATATTTGCTTTTCCAAATGTGAAAATATTAAAGAGTTGAGTGCAATACATCAGACTACCCAAGATCCCTTTTTCTTTTTTCCCTTTGGGATATTCAATTTTTATTTTATTTTTTCGTGATTGATTGCCGACAACAATTCTTGGGTTGTTATCGTTGTTGTTGTTTCTGTTGGAATGAAATGGAACAGAAGCGCATAGTACGGTTATGAGGGTTGAGAGTTGGGGCGGGTTGGCGTAGCGAAATGGACAGATAAAAAGTTGTTTGCCTCAAAACTCAATAATAGGAGAGAATTTGGAGTAACAAATGCTCAGACAAGCTATTCACAACTTTATTCTCATACAAATCTAACCAGACAAACGCGATAGCTTTCCTTTTTTTCTTTGGCAAACCAAACCAGTATTGAGTTTTCTAGATCGAAATTATATGTATTTCCGAAGGATTCGCTGATGGGTCATTCCTTATATATGATGATTGATGCACCAACACAATTGCGCCCCTGCGTGTATCCCATACATACCGACAAGACAAGTTTCCAATTGGCGACATGCGCTGTATAATTTTTGGAGCAAAAGAATAAGACAGGAAAACTCGCGCGTGCCTCTACATTCTCCACTGCAATATAAGTTCTTGAATTTCCGTGGACTCTCGTCAAGGTTTGCTAATTCATGAGATACGACGTCGACTTCCAAATAGAGTGTAACTTATTGCCAGCGTTATACTCGTTGCTTTCATATTCATTATAGTGTATACTTATTGTGCCAATAATTAATTCAATGGTCAGTTAATCATTTTGGTTATTGAGGGAAAAAGAAAAAAAAAAATGTATACAATATGACTGTCGTTTAACCTTTCGACCCAAGAAGTTATTCGATTTTTTTTTCTGATAATTTAGTATATAAAAATTATACTGTTAGTAATTTATATCTAAATTTATTAATACTATTAATAGTTTTGATAATTAAATTTTTAATAAATTTTATTTGTTGTAAAATCGATGATATGTAGAATAGAGTATGAAATATAAATTCTAGTCTTGCAAAATGATTTTTAATAAAAACTAAATAGGTGAGAGTGAATTGGCACTAGAACCACAATTAATTGGCCTCCAATAAATATGCCAAAAGATTAATCTAGAGGATAAAAAATTTGTACTTCTCCCAATAAAGTACGAATTAACTAATTATTTACTATTAACCATCAATATTATTTTGTATTGAGCATGAAAAAGTAATTATCTTTTAATTGCCTATCGTTTCGTGCACCCGACTGTAGTCATCTGATTTTGCGTATTCATTTGATACAAGCTGAACCAGTTTCCAGAATAATAGTAATAATAGCAGGCGAAATGGAAATGGACAAGACTAGCCATTAGTGAAGTTGCAAATCAAAGAGAGAGTTTTAGTTTGGTAGGTTTTGGACTTTAACAAGCATACCGGGCGGGTAGATACAGACAGGCCACTCGTACACACAGGCCTATACATAAAGGTCGAGACATGCACGAGTATACTCCGTCATCATCATGCATGCATATGCGATGGGACTCGTGTGGTGGTGGTGGTCTTTCCTTGTCTCCATTGCACGTGCTATGTAGTGGAGCTCTGCACTCTCTGCCTAGCTAACTCTGCTGCCCATTCTGGTTGTGTAATTTATTTATATATATATATATATACTGCTGCTGCTGTAAATATAAACAGATAGCTTGGAACCCCACTTGGTATATGGCTATACGGCCAGCCCCCCCTCCTCTACTTCTGTCCATTGATATCAAAGTTGCTGCTTTTCCTCTCCAATGGGGATATTTTTATATTATATGCGTATTTACGCAATCATTTTGTCTTTTTCTTTTCCCCTAATGCCCAAATTCACTGCTTCTCACTAATGAGTTGCATACCCAGTTAGTTTTCACTCTTTAATTCTTAGTACTGAATGAATCCATTAGGCGCTGAAAAAATTAATGACCGACGACGAACTCTTATTACAAGTTGCAACTGAAAAGAAACTGTTGTGATATCATCGACAGAAGCACCCGTAACTGCCACATATATGTTCTAAAGAATGTTCTGTGTTAAAATTAATGTATAGTAATCTAATTAATATATGACAAAAGGACTAACCAATGATATCTATCTTAATTAGTAAGCGGCCACACATAAAACAATTATACTATATAGTAAAGACCAATTTTTACTAACATTAGATGAAAGCTGCAATTAATAGGTGATAATATATATTAATTATTTATAATTTAATAAAAATATATTATTAATTTAATGTATAAATAACTAGAGTAGCTAAAAAAGTTATTTTAATAGCAAAATGGTAAGAGTAATATCCATATATTGATAAGATTATACGTTTTCTTTTTTTGTTTTTTGTTTTCAATGGGATGCTCGAGTCCATTCCATGAAGTAGCACGGAACCTGGAACCTGGAACCTGGAACGTCAGCACCTGAAACACATGAGACAACGGGCCATCCATATCTAACGGTCCAGACACAAGTTGAGGCTATCATCTATCATCGGAGACCAAATAAGTCTTCATTTGCTGGGGCAGTTTGGAAATGGCTGTATGTATGTATGTATCCTGGTTTGACTGCAAATGGCTTGTACTTTGGGTTTTTTGGTATATAACCAACTATCTAAAGCAGCAGATTTATTTTTCTCAAAACATAAAATAAAAATAGCAACAGCAGATTTATAATTTTATTTATTTAACTGATTTATAATGCTGCACATACGTTAAATTATTTTCATTTTGCTTATGTATAAAATGTTTTTATTAGCCTGGTGATAAAAACTATCATCTTTTGAATTTATATATGTATCATTAAGCACAGAAGTTTGATTAATTTTTTTATTTATAAATTTAAAATATTTTAAATTCAGACTCTACATTTATAATATATATATATATAAGAATATAAAAGGAAAAAAATTTAAACAGATTAAAATAACCGTGATATCAATCCATGTTCAACATTAATTTTATATATAATTAATTTAATTTTTATCTTTAATGAAATTAACTAATAATTAATATAAGTCTATCATAATTTTGTATATTTTTAATTCTACAGCAATCGATGAATTTTTAATCTGTAAAGAAATTCAAAAATTCAATACAAGTTTTTATTAAAGTTGAACATAAAAAATAAAAAATATATTTTAAATTTTATTTTATTGATATATTAATTTACATATTTATTGTTGTAATACTTAAAGTTACTATAGTGCATTACTTCAATTTTTAATATTTATTTTGTATATGAAACTAATTATACGGGGTCTATGTATATATAAAATTGAGCTTTATAAATTGAAGTTGCATATTTTATACATTAAATTTATTAGATATTTGAATTTGAAAAATTTATATTTTATTTTTAATGTATTTAAGACAAAATATCAAACAATTTAAAATAAAAATATGGTATAATCTTTATAATATTTATTTCTATTTACTATTTTATGTCAATTTTTTCATCGCTTGTTACTTTTTATTTTCTAAAACCAAAATTTCTATTATATTTAATTTATAATTATATTTCTAAAAAAAGTATTATATTATAAAATAAAATTCTTAAAAGAGACTAAAACATTAAATTTCTTTCATATCCTTTTATTTATCAACATTATGATTAAATATTTTTATTATATAATTATCAAAAAAGTGTAGTGAATTATTTTAATAAAATAGATAAAATAGCTATTCAATTTAAATAAATATATTTCATAAATAATAAGAGAACTTGAATAAGAAAAAAGTGCTTTTCATAAATAATAATCATCATGTTTGTTGTGTATCTTTTTGGGACAAATTTGTGGTTATAATCCACATTTAAGTTTAATGGAAATAGAATAGAAAAGGAGACATGCAATGCTGGGGAAACTGTCAAACCGAAATATAAAACCGCGAAAACAAGTGACACGTACTCCTCCCTTGTCTTCAACACTCAGCATTACTGCACCAATCCTCTCCCCTTTAAATCTACTCTAAAACCAACGCTCTCTCCCTGAAAAAGCGGGAACCAAAACCCAAAAAAAAAAGAAAAAAAAGGAAGACTCATCATAACCCCCACTCTTCCTCCGCTCGCCGCCATAGTCCGGTTCCTTCCTTTCAGATTCCGCTCTTGCAAGAATCCTCATCTATCGTGCCTCATGATCCGCTCTTTTTGGTTCTTCGAAATTAGAAACTAACCAAACTAAACTGAACTCTAACTTCTTACAAAAACAGAGAGAGAGAGAAAAAGCGGTTGAGGCAATTCGCATATATCGCTATATTTTTTCGGGTGCTGTCTGAATCACAAACCTAAAAGAAAAAAAAAAATCCACATTCCGGGTCATATCTTTTCCAAACAAAAACTTAAAAAAAAAAAAAAAACTTACTAAAAGATAAAGAAGTTTCTTTTTATACTTTGTTTTTCAAAATCCCATATTTCTTTTGTTTCTCTTTACAAAAGAAGTTGATTGCTGTTGTTGTTTTTGTTTCTCTTTTACTTTTTATTGTTGTTTTTGTTGTTGTTGCGGTGGAAGTAGTAGTTGGTGAATGAAATGGAACAGAAACACATATTGTTATCAGCGCTGAGTGTTGGGGTTGGAGTAGGGGTGGGATTGGGATTGGCGTCAGGGCAAACAGTAGGAAGATGGACAGGAAAAAACTTGTCTCAAAACGCACTGACAGCAGAGAATATGGAACAAGAAATGCTTAGACAAGTTATGGATGGTAGAGAAAGTGGTATCACCTTTGATCAATTCCCTTATTATCTCAGGTATTATTCTTTATTCATCCTCTTTTTTTCTCTTTACGAAAATCAAATTCATATTTGTAACAGAGCACGCCATAGGGAAAAAAAAAAAGGTTTCTTTAAATCGATTTAGTTGATATAATTGTTTCTATTGTTGTTGCTCTTATTTGTACATAACGAGCTTGAAAAAGGAAGTTTTTTAATTGAAATAATATTGTGTGTAGATACAGGGCATGGTGGTGACTAGAGGATAATATTAGTTATTTTTTTCGAGGATTTTATGGTATACGCTTACATAGTTCTGATTATCACGTGTTTTTTTTTTTTTTTTTGAATTTTTAATATGTTGTCTTGGCTCTTCGATTCATGCATGTTTCTTTAGATTTTATCAACCTTTCTGTTCAATTAATTTACTTGATTCTAGTAGGCCCAGATGAATGTATGGCAAAGCTTAATACAGAATCCTTTCCCTTTTGGGGAATATTTTATTATTCTTCTTTTATACGACTGTATTGATATATTGAACACTAGTAGTAAACAAGATAAGTAATTTTTTTTCCCCCACAACAAAAATAGGGTCATTGCTTAAAGGCGTCTTCGTTTAGGCCTGCTCCTTTTATTTTATTTTTGGTATTTGGCACTTTTTTCCTCATATCAATTGCTCTAAGTAGTCATTTAAAAAGGCAATGTGAAGAAGGGAAATGTATATTTCGTAATCAATCGGCATATTCCCCCATTTCAAAGTTCACTAAACTATACATTTTGTTAGGCTGTAGAGAAGTATGAGAATCGCTGGCTCTTGTTGCATTAGACATTATTTACCTTTGATTATTGTAATGTGAAGTAGTTATTCATTAATGGACAGACACTAATTTTCCTTTGTTTTTTCCACATGGAGGGCATAGATATCACGAGAGCTCAATCATAGTTGTACATTTACAGCATATATCTGTCTGCTTAATAACAAGTTTTCTTGGCTTCTTCACGATGAACTGTAGTGTCCTAGTGTCAGAATTTGCTCCCTCTGATATCCTTCTTGATTGTGTAACAGCGAGCAGACCAGGGCATTACTGACAAGTGCTGCCTATGTCCACTTGAAGCATGCTGAAGTTTCCAAGTACACAAGGAATCTTGCACCTGCAAGTCGGGCTATATTGCTCTCAGGACCTGCAGGTTGGTTATTTGGTACTTTTGTTGTGGCTTTGGTCAGAAATAATGCACTTGCTTGCTTCCCTTATTTGAATTCTAATTAAATTGCACTCTCGAAATTCTGAAGAACTTTACCAGCAAATGCTTGCTAAGGCGCTAGCTCATTATTTTGAAACCAAATTGCTGCTGTTAGATATTACCGACTTTTCTCTAAAGGCAAGACCGTCTCTTTAGCTCTTTGTATTTTTGGTGGTTTCTATTTCTTGTATTCATTTCTGGAATTGTTGTTTTCTGCAGATTCAGGGTAAATATGGCAGTGCAATGAAAGAATCAGTAAGATCTCCATCCTGGTTTATTTGGCCATGTTGCTTGCTTGGCACATAGATTTTGTGTCCATTATCATTTATGTCATGTTATGCTTCATTGTCACTCTGGTTGTGAGAGATAGGAAGTTAAATTAGACACTAATAATGAGCAACTTCCTCTTATTTGTCCTTCAAATCTGTCATCTTGGCTTCAGTCTTTCAAGAGGTGCACTTCAGAATCAACCCTGGAGCGACTGTCTGGCTTCATTGGATCACTTTCAATGCGTCCTCAGAAAGAAGAACCTAGAGGTAGTTTTTTTTCGTTTTCCTAGAACAGTCTTACTAGGAAAGGCCATGGTAAACGAGCGCCAATTTATTGTAATCATTGGTGCAGCAGTCGGTAGATTTTGATGCTGATTTTTGTTAACTGTATTATTGACGAATATGACTCAGTTTTTAATATTCATGTACAAGGTACTCCTTGTTATTTTCTTCCTGGTATGATTTGGACGGTTCATGTCATTATAGATATGCCCTATTTGCTATTATATTGTTAAGACATCAATCTTCTGTGTAGCCCTTATCAAGATACTTCATTTGCAGGAAGATTACGGAGGCAATACAGTGGTGCTGATATTGCTTCAAGGTAGTATAAGATGGTTTCTTCTTATTTGATCTTGTTGAGATGCATAGCTAGTAAAATTATGTTAACTTTATGGTTTTTCTTGATCTGATCGTGTTCCCTTTCGTGCAGAGGGGTAGAAGGTCCTTCTGATGCTCCTAAGCTACGAAGAAATGCTTCTGCAGCAGCTAATATAAGTAACCTAGCAGCACAACCCACTCCTACAAATACAGGTGCTCTCCTTGGAAAATTACGTTTTATAGTATATCTTATTCGTATTTTACTCCTGAACTTTTGCAGAGTGTTGTAATGAGTGAAGTTGGCCTCCTTAGTTTCTGTTTTCGTTATGCTGTAACATTGAAGAGCAGTGCGTTCTAATCCTCTTGCATCATGGGTATTTTGCATATGGGTATCTAGTTGCTCAAATGTTTTGCTTCATTAATGAGGGATATCAATGATTTTTTTCTATGATCAAAATTCATATGCGCTGGTGATGGTACTTGTCTGAAAGGAAAGTCTGAGTTAATGTATGATGGAGGGTTGCTTGTTGAGAACCAATTTATCATGTCATCTAGGTCGGGTTTAGGCTGGTTTAGAATATCATCAAACCTTTAACAATTGTTTAATTGATTAATATTCATCACCTTTTTTATTCCCTAAAGCTCCTTTGAAGCGCACAAGCAGTTGGTCTTTTGACGAGAAGCTTCTTATACAGTCCCTTTACAAGGTAATGATCAGAGTCTTTCAGATTAGCAATACATAACTTGAAATCATGTGGCATATGAGATATACTTCTTGAATTGGAGCTTAGTTTACCCTGTATGCTATACAAAGATATTGATGGGGGCATTCATTTTTCACTACATGCAGGTTCTGGTGTATGTTTCTAGAGCCACCCCCGTCGTGCTGTACATTAGGGATGTGGATAAGTTCTTATCTAGATCGCAAAGAATATGTAACTTGTTCCAGAAAATGCTGAATAAACTGTCGGGATCAGTGCTGATCCTGGGTTCTCAAATTGTGGATTTGAGTCAGGACAGCAGAGAATTGGATGAGAGGTTATTTACACTTTTCCCTTACAACATCGAGATAAGGCCTCCTGAAGATGAAACCCATCTTGTCAGCTGGAAATCCCAACTGGAGGCAGATATGAAGAAGATCCAAGTTCAGGATAATAAAAACCACATCATGGAAGTGCTGTCATCCAATGATCTGGACTGTGATGATCTTGACTCTATCTGTGTGGCAGACGCAATGGTTCTCAGTAACTATATAGAAGAGATTGTGGTATCTGCTATTTCATATCATTTAATGAATAATAAAGATCCTGAATACAGAAATGGAAAACTAGTTATATCATCCAAGAGGTATGATTACAATGTTACAGTGGTGTTTCTCACCTTTAAAGGCTCAGGATCAGTGTGCTCAATTTGCTTTTTGTGAACAGTTTGTCCCATGGATTGAGTATATTCCAGGAAGGCAAGTCTGCTGACAAGGATACACTGAAATTGGAAGCACAAGCTGAAATGTCCAAGGTTTCATATATTTGTTATACTTGATCTTGACTGGAGAAGAATTAGACGGGCAGAGATCTAATACTTTTCATGCTTCTTGATGGATGATTACAGGAAGCAGGTGACACCATTGATCTGAAAACAGAAACAAAAGTTGATACCACAAAGCCCGACAACAGAACTGAAGCAGAGAAGTTAGCTTCAGGGGTAAAGACAGATGATGATAATTCTTTAACAGCATCAAAAGTTCCGGTTTTACCATTTTTCTCTATTCTATGACATATGTGGATATTTGCCCAAGCACCTGTAACCACATGCTGACCTTATACACAATTTAGAATCATTTGCAAAAACCTAAATACTATATGTACAAAGATATTTGAACGGTGGTAAAGTTTATTTGTAAACAGTTTTCATCTGCTATAACTTTAATGTTTAGATGTCATTCTGATAATTGTAAATGTCAATGAAACTACTCTGCAGGATGTTCCTCCTGACAATGAATTTGAGAAGCGTATAAGGCCAGAGGTCATACCAGCAAATGAGATAAATGTAACATTTGCTGATATTGGTGCATTGGATGAGATCAAAGAATCTCTTCAGGAACTGGTGATGCTTCCTCTTCGAAGGCCGGATCTCTTTAAGGGAGGACTGCTAAAGCCATGTAGGGGAATCTTGCTGTTTGGGCCTCCTGGTACAGGGAAGACAATGATGGCTAAGGCCATTGCAAAAGAAGCAGGAGCAAGCTTCATCAATGTATCCATGTCAACCATCACCTCTAAATGGTTTGGTGAGGACGAGAAGAATGTTCGAGCTTTGTTTACTCTGGCAGCTAAGGTTTCTCCAACTATTATTTTTGTTGATGAGGTGGATAGCATGCTTGGGCAACGGACTAGAGTTGGGGAGCACGAAGCCATGCGGAAGATAAAGAACGAGTTCATGACGCATTGGGATGGACTTTTGACAAAGCCCAGTGAGCGCATCCTTGTTCTTGCTGCAACCAACCGACCATTTGACCTTGATGAAGCAATTATTAGGCGTTTTGAGAGGAGGTACTTTTACTTACTAACCTTTAATGCTGTCTTTGTGCAAGTCTGTAGAGTTGCATATGGGCCTTTGTATGCAGGCATGAACTTAAGGTTCAGGTGTGCAAAGAGGGGGAGTAGGTAGTAATTTGTAGCTGTCTTGATAATACTAAGCCACTTTAGATGAACGAAACCAACCTATAATACTGTAATGAGTTTTTTACTGGTATAAGTTACAGTATAATGATAATCTATACTGATATGCTTTTATTATAATGAATAGAATCTTGGTGGGACTTCCTTCCCCAGAGAACAGGGAAAAGATATTTAAAACTTTGTTGGCAAAGGAGAAGGTGGAAGAGGGTCTACAATTCAAGGAGCTTGCTACTATGACTGAAGGGTTTACAGGAAGTGATCTTAAGGTCTGCTTTTCTTACAAAGTTTCTGGTCTTCTCGTGATTGGCTAGGTTTTCCTGACCATATCATTGCTGTGTTAACAGAACTTGTGCACAACAGCTGCTTATCGGCCTGTTAGAGAGTTGATAAAGCAAGAACGATTAAAGGATCTGGTAAGTTTCTTCCATTTTTAACTGCCCTATGACATGACCTGAAATAAATAATTATGAAATTCAATTGTTTCTTGCCAGAAATTAACGCCTTGCGGCAATATTTGATTAATTCTCTTTGCAGGAAAAAAAGCAAAGAGCTGCAGAAGCACAAAAGTCAGGGCAAACTGCAGATACCAAAGAAGAGGGCAAAGAGGAGAGAGTAATTGCGCTTAGGGCATTGAACATGGAAGATTTCAGACATGCAAAAAATCAGGTAATGTTGCATGCTCTAGATACAGAGTTTTAATGGGTCCAAGATTAAGACTGATTTGGAGCGATTCTTCATGATCAGCACTGACATCTGTTCCTGTGTCAGCCATGGTGCTCCTCATTCGCAGTATGGGTCTGATGATTTTATTACCCTTTTGCCACGCAGGTTGCTGCTAGCTTTGCAGCTGAGGGTTCTATAATGAGCGAGTTGAAGCAATGGAATGATTTGTATGGAGAAGGTGGTTCGAGGAAAAAGCAGCAGTTGTCTTACTTCTTATGAGACTTAGTGTAGAGCCATGCATTTATGCAATGCTCCAGAATGATATTTAGGAGAAGCAAGAAATGCTGATGGCTAGGATTCCTATCTGGTAAACCTGTCCTCCATGTAATATTATGTAGTTTATTTGGAAGTCTTAATTAATGTCTCAGGTAGACCAGCTTTATAGCTGCTAGAGTCTAGGAATAAGAATTGCCGCGTCCCACTTTGAAACTTGGATGGATTGCTGGAGATCATGTTCCCTAATGGAACTCAACCTGAGTTCTTGTGTTCTTGATTGCCTTCTCTAAACTAAATTAGTGCAAGTATGTTTTATAGTTTCTTTTTCTTCTTCTTTTGGAGTTTTCGAGCCTTTGCGCAAATTAGCAATTGGCAAAGCTTTTCAAGTTTATTCGCAATTGTGTCCTTGCGGGCAACTTGCTAAGATGTGTGTTAATGAAACATTTCCATCAGCCATCCAATGAGAAGACGCAACAAAATACGATAGGTTTGCTGGAGCTGAAAAATTCCACTCTGGTTAAAATGTATTGAACTTCAACAGGATAAAATCTGGTTTTAAAGTGGGCCAAATCCAAATGCAGTAAATAATGATCTCACGTTCGACGCGAGATTGAAGTTCTGGTGACTAAAATAGAATAGATTCCAAGAATGAAGAACCATTCAGCAAGTAACTGGCAACCGAAGTCGAATGGCTCAGGAAAGCCTTGGAGGTAATGGAATCTGTCTCTGTTACCTCTTTGCACGTCTCCTTCTGCTCTTTGTAGCTTCTGCACATATTAATTAATACAATCCACACCCACCCAGTAAATGGCATAAAGAAACACAAGTGAGCCTTATGCTAAAACAAACTTTATTTTTTCTCTAAGACGAAAGTTTTGTGCTTATTTCTAATATAGAAGACGCATGCATGACTTTTAATTTTGTGTTAACTTTCTACAAACATAATCCAACACTTAGGTTATGGTCGAATCTCCTTAGGTTGTGGGAAGGACAAATAGATCAATTCCTTTTCTTTTATGTAAAGTCTCAGGAAAATTCCTTTCTCCATAAATTTGGGCAACTTTTGTAGAGTTTGTTCATTTGTTGAGCTTCTTAATCTTATATCCCGAGTATAATAACTTTTTATGTTACTAAGACTTCCAGAAGTAACTAATGTTTGTTATTTTAATACTAATTAAGTTGAAGAAGGAAAAAGGAAATATATATTTCTTTCATCCTAAAATGATAGTCTACTTTTCATTTATGCCCGGATTCAAAAATATAATAATTCTATTTAAAAAAATTTGTACTTACTTTTCTAACATATCTTTATTAAATGTTTTATAAAGATTAAAATTCTAAATTTAGTAAAAAGGTATTATACTTGACAAGTACTAAACTAATAATTAAAAGAAGCAAGTGAACTGAAAATACTCTTTGATCCAACATTTTTACAAGACTATTGAGATTACATTTTGAAAGAAACAAAGAGGATCATTCATTTAACAGAGAAATTTTCTTGTAGTTGCATAACATTTGAAAGTTGCATTTCTTCTCGTTACAAGCAGATCAGTTGAAATTTTTTACTGGGATACTTTTGTTTTTGTATTTATAGAAGTTTATATTTGCTGATATCCACGAGTCATTCCAACAAACTAGGGCGGCAACGAAACAAACTTTATTGCACTATACGCCACAAACTTAGTGAAAACCACATTGGGATTTCTGGACCAAAATGTGATAATCAGACACAATTCTTCTAACAGAATTTCAAGTTCGATCGCGTTTATATGCCACGGAGATTGTTTTGCATTTCTAAGTCCTTGAGGACATGATCGGAGGAACGATAACCTCTCTTATAGCAGAGATATCAAGAGCAAGAGCAAATGCAGTTCAAAAAGGAATTTGAAACCACCAATGTACAAGGGCTAATTAATATGTAATAATATGTCACATACCACTCATAAAGAACAAAACAGTATAAAAATTCCATATTCATCCACATTGTGAACCCAACAACCAAAATCCAAAGGAAGAAGGGCTCTAACAAATACTGGACAGAGTTTCATAATTTCACAGAAATAGAGCTAACAATTGTGTCAGAACCTAGTAGGCTACTACCAGCACAAGCACGCCTTTCCTAAGCTTTCTTCTTGTCCTTCAATGGCCCCCTCGGAATCTTACTTAAAACCTTAGCATCAAAGACAGCATACTGCTTCTTGATTTCGATCGCTGCCTTCTCAGCAAATGCATCTACCTTATCCTCATACTTCTCATAGAAAACAGGCACTGTGTGAAGCAAGACAAAAGCTGCATGCAAAACCAGAAAATTACTTATTAAAAACAGCCGAAATTTATAAAAAAGGTTCCAGACACCATTAATAGTGGCTTCTCACCGATATAGAACAAGGTTAAGAAATTGCACCAACTCCCTACGATAGATAACACCCACAAGCCAGCTATAACCTGATCAAACACAATAGCATTGGCATTAATGGTTAAAATGATATTGCACACCATGCAACAGTGATTTTGGAAAAAAAAAATAAGGAAAGAAAATTGTAAAACCAGAATCATAAACAAAAACAAGGCTCATATAAGACCACTGCAAAGTGAGTACATATTACAAAAAAATTACAATGGAAATGTTATGACAACCATTGAAAATCACTAGGACATCACTAATAAATTGTTGCCTATGGTATTCATTAAATACAAAGACAAAAGTTGTATGCAAAAGACCACACAAGAAGCCTATCATGAAGCTTATATCTAACTGCCAACAGGGATGTGCATAAGGTATAAACAGAAAATCAACTTACCGAGAGGAACTTCTTCAGATCCCTCCCTGATGCAATATCACGAAGGATAGCAAAAGCATAATTTATTTCCATCCTAAGTGCAGCTGCTACCTGAAGAACAGGCTCCTCAGGGATATGAACTTCTGGAATATGTGGTGGGCTCCTAAAGCCAGCCAAACAAAGAGAGAGTTAAGTTAGTTAATCATATAATACAAACTCAGATTCATTCTCATATCACCACTAATATCAGATATCAACTGCTTACTTGTTGATAAAAGTGGAAGCATTCGACCACAAGAACAGTATTGCAAGAGCAAGGATAAATCCATGGCAAATCAAAGTAAGAAGATGATATTCAATCAATTCAAAAAGAACCCATACGGCAGTTGCAAAGCCAAGCACTCCTGCTGATACCTTCTTATTCCTCCAGAGAAAAATGTCGGCAGCTATTTCACAAATTCCAATTTTGCAGATATATCAGATACACAAATATATAAATAATCCAGAGTAAACAACTTATACCGCATTAGATACAATAGGTAGGGTTCAGCCACAGCAAGAGTCAGTAAGAAAAATGAACTATTAACTACTTACATTTGGATGATGCTTACTCACAATACAAAGTCCATACACGGGTTAAAGTTAACTATTTGCACCAAATCTTTTTAGGCAAGTAGGATGATCTCTTAAATTCCATATGCAATCACTAATCTTGATTAACTAAACCGATAAAGTTGAATATATGGTAACTGCATAGGCATCAAATAGTGATATATATATATATATATATATATATTAGAAGCATAAATCCTAGATCTAATAAGACACATAAAACCAGATCTAGATCATAATTAACCACGGGAAAAAATATTAACTGATAATTAAAAAAAAACAAAAAATAAATAAAAGCAGGGAGGACGAAGATCAAGATCATAAAAAACGATATCTCGAGAACAAGACAAACACACAAAAAATGACAATAAACAATCCAAGAGAAGTCATAAAAACATGAAAGCAGCATACGTTTGCCGCCACCAAGGACGTGGTGGACGGGCTTTTCGCGGCCAAAAAGGCGATAAATCTTAGATTTGATAGAAGATGGTGATGATGGCGATTTCGGTTTCAATTTCTCGTCGTTATCGGAATCGGACGAAGAAGAGGAATCGTGACCGTGGATCTTTTCCGATATCTTATCCATCAATGATTCTCCCTTTGATTCCTCGTGGTGATGCTCATCCGCCATCGTGTTTCGTTTCAATTGCCAATCCAAACCCCTAAAAACCCTAAAGGAAACGTTTCGAGATGGAAAGAGAAAAAGAAAGTGCAAGAAAATCTCGTTTTATTTATTTAGAAACACACTCACACTCTCTCCGTGTGCGTATATACTTGAGACAAATGAAGAGCGTTTTAGAAGCAGAGAGAATCTTGGCCGTTGATGTTGTGAAATTGATCTATGCCGTTTATAGGTTTGAAACCGAAGCTCAGGTTTGGATTAGTAAGAGTCCAGGTGGAAAGAGATAAACGAATGAGTACATTTTTATAGGGTCGAGGTTTAACGCCTGTTAGATTTGACGGGTAGTACGTATGATCTGATTTTAATTTTAAGGAGATTTGGTTAAGTCACGGTGTTAAGTTGTGTACACGCTTCGAGAGTAGAGTGGTTGGCGGTTTGAAATTGATATTGCGGCAAGGAAAGTCACCGGTATTGATAGAGTATAGCCAAATGACATACTTAGACCATTAATCTGTCGACGCGTGGAGTAAGAACGACCCTACGATTGTCATACTCTGGAGGAGTTTGGTCATGCCAGTTAAAGTCTTGCCCATAAGACATTCGCTGTTAAGCAAAAGAATGGAAGGTCTAATTGAAAAAAGAATAAAAAAAGAAAAGAAAAGGCTGAGCCTCATAGTCTAGTGACACTCAAATCTTGACAGGTCATTTTTGAAACCAATGAAAAAGTTCAAAAATTTTGTACCAAATATAGTTAAAGTTCAAATAATAAGCATAGATATTAAAAATAAGTATAAACATATATTATAGGAGAATGATGATGATATATATTTTTATAATTGGGAAGAAGCTATTGCTAGGTGATGTTGCACACATTTTTATTTAAGCAGTGATAGCATTAAAAGCTGAGTATGCACTTAACAGTCAACAGAAAAAAAAGGGTAATACTATATTATACTTAATGGTTAAGAATTGTAGAACTGAGAAACATGAAAACGTCACCATGGCCTATCAATTTGAGTTGCTTAGCAATCTGTTATCCTCCTCAGATTCCAAATTTCTTTTCATATAAATCATTATGATACTTATAGAGAAAGAAATCTGAGAGATGAAAATTAGGCCTTAGATATTCTATGCGTCTAAAAAATATTTTTGTCCAGGAAATAAATGTTGAATATATAACTTATTATTTGTCATGATATTCAGCGTTGGTTTTACATTAAAGTGTTTACAATACATCCCCCTATCAATAGTCATGAATATATATATCTTCTTTAGAAAAATTTCCATATACCAGACTCACTCAACACCCTTCAACATATTTTCACTACCATTATATTAGAGTATGCTGATTTGAGGTTAAGTATCATCCTTCCCCTTCATCTCATCTAACCATGCATAGGGTAAAGGTCGAGATCAAAACAGAATGGTTGTGAATAGAAAGCCAAATGATGGGCATTCATGAAGCAAGATTTTGATTCAAGGACAGTGACAAGAATGCCGTATCATATGCTAGCAGATTCTTGATCAACTCAAAGGCCAGAGATATCATATCTTGTATGAATGAAGCCCATCACTTCACATCGCTAATCACATGCAAGTCACCAAATATGTGAACCCCACTGAGCAAGAAGATTGTTCCTTTTCTTTTCCTTTTAAAGAAAACAAATTGGCGGAGCAGTTAACTAGGGACAACAACAAAGGGATAAAAAAAAAAGAAAAAGTAAAGGAGCGAATTCTGAAGTTTAAGCTGCTATTGGGGGGAAAAAGAAGGAAACATTGACATAATTTCTTGACCCTACTACTGTACTGCATCCAGTTTCTTTGCAACAGAAGCATTTATCAAAAAAGTACATAATGGATGAGTAAAATAGTGCAAAAGAAGCATTGTAGATTCAAAGCAAGGCAAAAGAAGCAACAAAAGTTAAAGAACCAAGAAAAACTTTCAAGGCCAAAAAAGGTCCGGGAACATGAACATGTTATATAAGAATCCTATACTATTACTTCTTTAATATTTAATTTACTGCCAGCTGACAAAACTTTGAGAAAGATACTCAAGAAAAATGGAAAAAAGAAAGATGCACCTACCTATTTAAATTAGAATGAACAAGTGTTGCATGCGGTTTGATACTAACATTTCATTGCAGAACTCACCTCAGTTGAGAAAGAGGAGGGAATGGAAGAATGGAATTACGTTAAGGTTAGCAAGAGATCGAAGGAGATATCTGTGAAGATGTAGGTTGAATGGACCTGAAACAATATGGAAGAGTCTAATTTCATCGAGTTAACTAGTCAATTCTTGGATTTCACCAACTGAACCACCACTATAATGCCAAGATATTTTATTTTTTATTTTAAAAAGAAGGGCTCACTGATGGGATTGGCTGCTGGCATCTTTGAAGTTAAGTATAAGGAAGTTTTGTATCTAGTGCTCTACTAGTCACCATAAGGCTGAATAACAGCAAAATCAATTTTTTATTCGCAACACATTGATTACCAAGAAAGATGAATAGATTTTGTGATCCATCACCGGATACTTGCATATCTAGAAACCTTAAACAATGAATAAAAGGTTATCTTAGTAATACACTCTTACGTTTTCCTTAATTATAAATCCTGTTAAAAATCCATCTGATGAGTCTATGAGAAGATGAATACCCAATGTCAAAAGAGTGTCGGGGGCCTTATCCCCCCACCTACCCTATCAGCAGGCAGGCCCATCCATTCAGATCATAAACTAATAGAATGACCACTATTTTCCTAAGTCCTAGGAGGTGATTTTGTCGCTCTCCTAAATTTCGTAGTTTTGCATGAAATAGCTGCCGGTATGATTCAAATGGTGGTTGCACTTGTGCAGAGCAAATTTTTTGGGAAGTTTGAGAAATACATATGCAGAGTTGATCATCTTACAGGGTAGAAGCATTGACAGTTTAAAAATTGGAGCAATATGTAAAACTGTTATGCGGAATATAAAAATAAAAATAAAAAGAAGAAGAAGAAGAAGAAGAAGAAGAAAGAAACAATCACAAAAGGGATCTACAATATTTCAGGTCTAACTATATTTCTCCAAAATAACAAATTTGATTGGTCCATTTCAAGAAAACACAGAAGTTAGTAACACCTAGCAGTTCCAAAACAACTATATTATGCGTAAAATTTTAATTTCCTATGCCATTAGATTCAAGCAAATTGATATCTTAGGAAACCATAAACAAGAAAAAAGAGGCTATGTGGTTACCGTGAGACTAAAATTAAACAAGGGCATTGTAGCATTTATACATTACCTTGTTCCTTACAGACAGATCCAAAGGCATATCATGAGAACCAACCAGGAATCTTACTTGTTCATTTTGAGGCTTGCAGGAACTGGAAAATCCTTTCGAGTGGCTGGTTTGAGGTGACTTGACAGCTTGTTGGCTACTATATCATACCAGTCTCTTGGCCATTTTTTATTTTCTTTTGACAGATTTGGCCATGTCTAATAGTCATAGTTGGTGTTTTCCAAAGCCTTTGTCTCCATGGAAGCGATTGTAGTTTCAGTATTCTGTCCTATGTCGTCGGTTGGTTAGTTGTCATAAACAACTGGCTCTCCAAGGATAAAACAGAACATTTTAACGAATATCCGTTGGGTGCTACGCCACTAGGCACTGCTCGATACGTCATCGTTTATAATACTTGGCTCAATGACCTTGAATTTTAGAGACAGACGGGAATTAAGGCAAGAATTAATCGTCGTTCAAAGTGGAAAGAAATCACCAACGTGAAATTTTGTCGCTAAGATGACAGAAATTAGTGAAACCTATTGTGTTGTAGACAGGCTAAGTTACTATCCTTTCAAGTTTGGAGCTAATATCACACATAGATCCTAAATTTTAATTATAACATAAACTTGTTTAAACTCTAATTTTAGTATCACGAAATTTTTTTTTATTTTACTTTAAGGAAGAACTACTAACTTTTAATTTTATAAAATACATATATGATGTTATTAAATATATTAAAAATAAATGGCCTAAAAATGTGACTTTTAATTTCTTATTTAATTAATAAAAAAGAATTATAATAAAAATCCCTCTCTCTCTCCTTATTTTTCTCCCTTTCAACTTTCCCACTTTTTGAGTTACAACTGTTCAATATTAAGAATCTACAGGAAAAAATTATAGTGCTGCGTTTTTCGTCTTCAAATTGTACCATCATAACTGTTGTGACCTCCGGCCACAAGTTCATCAACCTCAACTCTACTTCATCTGAAGTTATATGTCGCATATATATGCTCAATGATTCTTGTAGTATCTTCACTTAAAGTGGCGTGATTTGCATTTTGCAGTAGGTGAAGTGGGTTCTGGAAGCCAATAGGGAAAAGAACTTGTTATAAATAAGGGTTACTTTCAAAAGGCAACACTAGCCTCACACAATATGAAGAATTTGTAACAATAGATGATAAACAACAATAATTCTTTTGAAGTGGTACCTAGATTACAATTGTACCCTTTTCTTTATGTGCTTACTTTGGTGTTGTTTGACTTCAATTCTTTGTGTTGCTATTCATTGTTACTATAAAGATAATAATGCATTTGGTGTTAAACTTTAGTTGCAAATTGTTTAGGGTCAAAACGGGCTCAACTCATTGACATGGAATGATAAATCAATTTTGTTGTAAATTTGAACTTATAAAAAACCAGTTGTGTCTTGGATTTAACCCATTTGGTAAACACAACAAAAAAGAAAATTACATTGGTGAGAGAATCAAATGGATGTTGTTAGTCAATTTTCATGAAACTATATAGTATGATTCAACAACTACTCCGATTGAATTATTTGGTCCCACTCGTTATTGATAGGATCAAGGATACTTCCAGCATGAAATATATAGAAGAGTTAGTGCTGCGCTGGCCGAAAATGTATTTGTTTTCAAGGCTGTGAAATTTCATGGGATGGTAGCAAGCACATTTACAAGATTAGAATTCCTTGGTAGGAGATGAAGAATTGCTGAATTCTGCAGTAATAGGTTTTGATTTTATAATATAATTAAAATAAAGAGCGCTGCTGTATTTTTTTATTTATGTTTAATTATTAAGAAAGTGAAGGAAAATTTTAGTGAGAAAATGAATGAGAAGTTATATTTTAGTTACTTCTTTTAGGTAGTTTTCTTTTTAATCCTTGTACTGAATAACATATACTTTGTAAAAATAGAAGATATGTTTGTTTGAAAGAATGGACCACCACATCATTCTGATGACTTTTTCAATTAGAAAATAATATGAAAAATTTACATGATACTAAAATTAAAGTTTAAATGGCTTTATATTATAAATTAAAGAAATGGTGACAATAGCTTCAAACTTCAAAGATAATAAGTGTAATTTAGCCATTTCTAGATGACTAGAAATTAAAGTAGGACGGTGTCGTATTACTCACAAGATTAAGAACCCGTTTATTCTCAAAAAAAGAATAGAACCCGTTACTAAATCCACCCGACTGTTAACTGGACCATCCACATTTCCCTCTCGCTCTCTGCTTCTTGCTGAAGAACACCCAAATCACAAAAACCTCTCTTGAACCCTGCACTTCACTTGTCTATCCTTCACTATGTATAGAATCTACCGCTTCACTCTCACCAAGCCCCATCACCACCTCCGCTTCTTTTCTCAATCCGCCGCCGCTGTAGTCACCGAAGAACCACCATTAACTTACTTAAAAGAATTCCCCAAACCTGGTCCAGCAGAAACAATAGAGGCAATCCCACGCGCAACGTCGGGCAAGAGCATAGCGGTGAAAGAGCGAAAAGCAGGGAGAGTACCGAGCATTGTGTTCGAGCAAGAAAATGGACAACACGGTGGTAATAAAAGATTGATTTCAGTCCAAGCTAACCAGATTAGGAACATGATTAATAAGCTTGGAAGATCATTCTTTTTGTCTAAGCTTTTTAATCTTGAAGTTAGACCCGAGTTCGGGTCTGATGAGATTATTGAGAAAGTTAGGGTTTTGCCAAGATTGGTAATTCAATTTAATCTTCTGATTCTTGTTTTGGACTAATAATTGGGAATGTGGGGTCTGACTGAAAGTTCTAATCTCGATCTTTTTCTTTCAGGTTCATTTGCATGCTATTTCTGATACACCTATTAATGTGACTTTTATAAGAGCACCATCCGATGCTTGGTTGAAGGTTGATGTTCCTCTTGTTTACAGAGGAGAAGATGTTTCCCCTGGTCTCAGGAAAGGTTAGCCATTCTTTCTTTCGATATTTATGTTTTATGTTTTTCTTCAGTTAAAACTTTTTCACAGTTTTAAGTGGATAGAAATATCTGATTGATCATGCCTTCCCTTTAGTAATATATATGTAATGCGTTTTTGTGAAAACCATTTAATGTACCTGAAGAGTGATTAGATTGAGAATAATAAGATTGATAATTGGGGAATGGGGTTGTAAATTTCCAAGCCACCATTTAGATCAAGTAAAAGAGCTAATAGAAATATAGAATGAGTTTCATGTTCAATATGCAAGTAATTTGGTGCTAGTAATGCGTCAGGGTAACTTCAAAATCATCTTGCACTTTAATTTCTATAGTTGTTGTTCATAAGAGGAAATGAGGAATCTAGGTACTTCTCCTAAATGCCTATTTGAAAAGAGATTGGCTTCTTTGTCTCTCTAAATTTGGCTCTTGAGAATAGACAAGTAATTGAAGCTTGGCACATTAAGAGATATCCCTATGATTTCCTTCCGAATTTTCATATCCGAGTTGTCATTTTAGCTTTCAGTTTACATAATTCCTTTTGGCTGCACAAAATTTAATCAAATTGACCAAACTGAACTGATTCATTTCATCTAAACCAAAAACTATGGCTTGAATGTATTATGGATTAGTTTTGGTTTTAAAACAAACAAAATCAAAAATTTTGATTTGGTTGTAATTTATGATTATTAACCATAAAACTAAACTGTACTGGATATTGAAATTTTTTGTTATCAGTATATAGAGTTAGCATAGAAAAAATTTGAGCTTATTATACATAATGAATCCTACTTGTATGACATGTTAATTTCATTTTATATTTATATCTTTTTATAGTTTTTAGTTTATGATTTTTTTAAAAATAATTTTTAGTTTAATAAATTGAAAGTTGTATATTTTTTCACATGTAAATATAAGCAGTTTAAATCTTATGAGATATAAATCTGTTTATATATATGATTATATAATCTTTTCAGAAAAAATTTAATATTATATTGAATTTTGATAAATAATGTAAAATGACCGCACCCGAGTATCCAAACCGAAGTTAAACAAATATGATTTGGGTAAATTTTAATAATTTCTTGGTTTGCATATGGTTTGAATTATTTATAAACTGATCAAATTAATTTGGTTAAAAGCTCCTTTCATTAACCAACCAAACCGAACCATCAATGATCCTAGTTTTACATATCCCATCACTCAGTTCTGAACACACTTGTCTCCTTTTCACACTTTCCTTCAGCAACTTGTAAAATCATTGAGAAGTTTAATCATCTAAGGTCCACGGAGGTGGTTTTGCGTGCCAATTATACTTTTAATTGTTGCAACTTGTACAATGCATTATCGTTGTCTCCAAAAGTTAGATTGTGTGGCTAGAGGCAACAATGTAGGCTAATCAGTTTAGCAATGAAATTGTAGAACCGGTTCGAGTAAATTACTTATTGCATATACTAAGTGCAGCAATGGTATAAGAATTGATTAAAATTATTAAATTGGGGACCTGCTGTTATTGGTTGTACTTTTCATTGAGGTGTTCTTGTGAAATAGGCAACAAACTCCTTCTTACAGACCTCCTATGCATTTATGGTTGTGCTGTCTTTATTGATTGATTCCATAGTGCCGTCTCTAGTTTGTTTGCCCAACCAAAATGGCTGGGCAGAATGCTTTTAAAAATTTCATGTCAGAGCATCCTTCCAGCCATATAACTATGGATTTCATCTCCTTTTCCTTGTGATCATTGTCTTAGCTACAAAATTCAGTAGCCTCTCCAGCACTGCAAACCATTCCAACGCCATGGTAAATGCTTAAACCTAAGATCTCCAAAATGGAAACCGAGCTCTCACTCTTGTGCTGCCCTCTTTGGTAGCAAAGCTTTTAGGTACTGAGGGAAAAGAATCAATGAAAATACTTAGATGGGGATGGTCATGGTACCTCCTAGGCCAAATCGACAATGATAACGGACCTTGTTCATGCTTAGTTGGAAGTGGGCATGAATATATGCTTGAATCTTTTGTCCTTCTTGCGGGGGCTTGCTCATCTCACTGAAGATATTCTTAAAAATCAAGAGATCTCAAGAGACAACATTCATGCTGGAAACTTTAAACATGTTTTTACTTGGCATTTTATTCTTATTATATAATTAGGCTTCTTAGATATTACGTGATCTGATACGTGAAGCTATTCTTTTATGTCACAAAACTTGGCAGGTTCTTATTTGAATATCATAAAGAGGACCGTCAAGTTCCTTTGCCCTGCAGATATCATTCCTCCATATATTGATGTGGACCTAAGTGAACTCGATGTGGGCCAAAAGTTGGTAATGGGTGACCTCAAGGTTCATCCATCTCTAAAGCTCATTCAGCCAGAAGACCTGCCTGTTGTTAAGATCATGGGAGCCAGGGTTTCGGACCAGAGGAAAGCTAAATAAATACTTAAACTAGTGAACATTTCTTGGTGGGTTAAGCCGCCACTCTAATTTGAGCATTTACAACAAAACTAGCCCTCTGTTTCTCACCACATTTACTGTAATGTAATACTAGTAGAGGAGAGGTTTATTCAATCTTAGGGTGGCATTGTTTTGTTCTTTTTTTCCTTTTCCTTTTCTTTCTGGATTCTTTTTGCACTTTTGGGTAGGAGAATATGGGATTTGGGTGGGGGTCAGTAAAAGCCATTTTGGGATTCTCAAGTTAATGATACAAGGAATAATTCCTTATTTACACTGTTGATCTTGCTAAAAGGATCACATTGATATCTACAATATCTTTCTACTTCTGTCGATAATGTTAGCATCTGATTGTCAAACAATCATATTATTGAGGTTCCAATGTAGAGCCTGATAATTCAAATTTGTTTGTTAAGATTATCAAAACGTACAAGTTGCTAACATTTCTTTCATAAACCATCTTGCGCTCCAGCTATTGAGTGTCACTTGTCTCTTCTGCGAGGGGTGGGGCTAGTCTTGGGCTAAGATCTTATAAAATTATCGAACCATACTTGGTTAATGCACATTATAAGCTGCATTATAAGGCTGTGATTCCCACATAAATAGATCTTTGATGGCAACTGGCAAGTGGAACAAGCTCTACATACTATTATGATAATAATTCACTGAGCTCCTTTTCCATTCTATTTTGTTATTGGCAAAATATCTTGAACCCACATCGTGCCGGAGAAAGCACAGACTCTCATCCAAAGAACATTTTTGACAAAGTTATTAGGTAGCGTCAATGAGATTCATTCATTTCATATTCATGTATAGCCCAAATTAATTAATAATTTATCATATAGTAAAGATATACATATATATAAACTCATGTTCTACACAGTAAATTCTTGCAAGCAATGAACGTTTACTTGCTTAGACTCACGTTTATAGATAGGGAATGAGTGACATATAGAAAACCAAAGTTGACGATGGCAGGCAAAGCTTCTAAAACCATTCTCTTTTTCTCATTCTTTCTACTTGTACTATCTCTTTCTTATTCTTTACCTTTGTCAATAAACAAGAGATGGATAATCGACGCAAAATCAGGAGAACGTGTGAAGCTAGCTTGTGTCAATTGGGCTTCTCACTTGCAACCCATGTTAGCAGAAGGTCTTGACAAGAAGCCCTTGAGCTATTTAGCATCTAAATTGGCCAGGTACCACTTCAATTGTGTTCGTTTCACATGCGCAACGCATATGTTCACTCGCTATGGCAAACTGACTGTAGCCCAGTCTTTTGATTCTTTAAATCTAACAAAGGCTAAGGCAGGTATTGCAAGGCACAATTCTTTTCTATTGAATTTGACTGTTGTTCAAGCTTATGAAGCTGTTGTTAATGAGCTTGGAGCTCATGGCCTAATGGTGTTACTAGATAACCATGTCAGTCAACCCAAATGGTGTTGTCCTCAAGATGATGAAAACGGATTCTTTGGCGATATCCATTTTCATCCTAAGGAATGGCTAAGAGGCTTAGCCATTGTAGCTAAGATCTTCCAAGGTAAATCTCAGGTATGCTTTTAAAAATTCTCAAACTGAAAATAGGACTTCACAAATATTTTTTTCAGAGCTATTCGCATTTGTTGGAACTTTGAGAATTTCTAAGGAGTGAGGCTGTTGGAGTTAAATTTTTCTAACCTCCTATATTAAGAGATAATTACTCAACAGTTGGGCTACTAGTCTAATGATAAATTTTTTTGTAGAATTGTAGTATAATCTTAATCATTACTGACGTTTTATAGGTAGTTGCAATGAGCATGAGAAACGAATTACGTGGTCCATATCAAAACGAGCATGATTGGTATAAATACATCCAAGAAGGAGCAAGAATGGTCCACAAGCTAAATCCTGAAGTGCTAGTGCTTGTTTCAGGGCTAGTTTGGGGCACAGATCTCAGCTTTTTGAAGAAAAAGCCCTTGCATTTGGGATTAAACTTGGATAACAAGTTGGTGTATGAGGCGCATTGGTACTCATTTAGTGGAGACCCAAAAGTTTGGGAAGTGCAACCATTGAATAGGATTTGCGACCTTAAAACTCAAATCCAAGTTGATTTGTCTGGATTTGTTATTACTGGTGAGAACCCAGTTCCTCTTTTCCTGGGTGAAGTTGGCATTGATCAAAGAGGGGTGAACCGGGCAGATAACAGGTTCTTCACCTGTTTCCTGGCCTATGTTGCTGAGAATGATTTGGATTGGGGCTTATGGGCTTTTCAAGGAAGCTATTATTTTAAGGAAGGTATAGCAGGACCAGACGAGAATTATGGTCTTATGAATTTTGACTGGAACTATCTCAGAAGTCCAGAATTTGATGACAGGATATGGCTCATAAAGAGGATGATTCAAGGTATGATCGATGAATCTTCAATTATTTTGAGGCTAAAAAATTATGAGATTCAATATGAATTTACCCAGCCCCCTATTAATGTCTCAGACACTCAGTTATGCTCAGATAGCATTGCATTCTTGTACACTTTAAAACAAATGGATCAAGTCCTTATCTTTTCAATCACTATCATCATTTTCCAGATCCAGATTCAATACTTTCGACCTCTTATTTAATGTATCATCCACTAAGTGGCAACTGTGTCCATGCTAGTGAAAAGAATGAAATCTATGCAAGTAGATTCCAACAACATAGCAGATGGAGTCATGATGGAGATGGAGCTCCAATAAGGTTGATGGGTTCTGCACTATGCTTAAAAGCTATCGGTGATGGACTGGAACCTGTCCTGTCAAATGACTGCTTTAGCCAGCAGAGTTCTTGGAAATTGCTTTCAAGTTCCAAGCTTCACTTAGGCGTCAAAGACGAACATGGAGAGTACTTATGCTTAGAGAAGGAATCTTTTAACTCTTCCAAGGTCTTCACTCGAAAGTGTATTTGTATTGAAGATGATTCTGATTGCCAGGAAAATCCACAAAGCCAATGGTTCAAGCTTATTAAAACTAATATAAAAGTTAATACTAGTATTCCATGAAATATGATGAAGGAAAATAATATTAGGCCTTGATGTATACTGGCACTTGTACCCTGTGGATTAATTGAATCAAAACCTTCAAATGATATTCAGTGTGAGAATATCTTGGCCTAGCCCAATTATTTACATATTATGATGTGTATACTAAGTTTTTTTTTTTTTTTCCTTCTTTTGAGATTTAAATCTGGATATTCCCCTTGGTTATATTCCAACTTGACATACCAACTAACTACCAAGGGAGAAACATTTGACAGTCCAAAAAATGTGATAAGACTTTTACACTCCCATAAAGGCTATAGTTAACTATAATGTACTTAATACTTTCCTCATTACTAACTAATTTGTATCTATAATATATAATATAATGATGAATTCCACCTGAAAGTAAACGAATGTTCTTGGAGTTCATGCATAGGTAGCCCAACCGCACTTCTTTTTTTTTTTTTTTCTTTTTCCTGAGGGGAGAATACTAATTATACTTTTTTGATTGAACTCAAATCGCACCTCTACAGGACTACAGCTATTATCAACGGAACGTTGAAAAGTATATACATAGAGAGGAGATATTCCTGCAGAACTAAATCATTATACAGATAAGATAAAATTTTATCAAATATATGATAAAGTTTTGATATATGATCTGTAACAGCATCCCCCAATATCTTCTAACAACTTACCAAATATATTGTTCTCTATCCCTTATCTCTAAATTCATATACATATATAAGTTGGCAGCAGAAAAGCAAGACAAAAACCCAATTTGATTTTTCTGTCAAAATCTTAAAAATATGGAAGGAAAAAGAAAAACACTTGAAACCGTTATTTTTCTGCTTTCGTTATGCATTCTTATAGCGATTCCTTGCTTTTCTATGCCATTATCAACAAAGGGAAGATGGATAATTGATACAAAAACAGGGCAGAGGGTGAAGCTAGCTTGTGTTAATTGGCCTTCTCATATGGAAACTATGTTGGCAGAAGGTCTTCACGAGCAGCCACTGAAAAGAATAGTAGCTCTTCTTGCTAAACAGAAGTTCAATTGTGTTCGTTTGACATATGCAACTTATATGTGGACGAGGTATTCTAACAGGACTGTGTCAGAATCTTTTAATTTCTTACCTGAAGCTAAAGAAGGAATAGCCAAGAATAATCCTGATCTATTGAGCAAGACCCTTCCTCAAGCTTATGAAACTGTTGTTGATGAGCTAGCCGCACAAGGTGTAATGACACTTCTTGATAATCATGTCAGCAAGCCTACTTGGTGCTGTTCAGAAACTGATGGAAATACATTCTTTGGGGACACCTACTTTGATGTTAAGGAATGGATACAAGGTCTAACCACGGTTGCTACTCGTTTTAGGGGAAAACCTAAGGTATGATTGTCTATTATCTTCGCTTAACTTCTGATAGTTTAACCTGTGATAACGATCCGGTGTGCATGTTCTCAATTGTTGAATCAACTTGATGAATGATAGGCGGCCTTTGTAGACTAATAGATCCTCCTACATGTGCCAGTCATATTCAACTATTAATTGATTCTCTGTATGATCAAAACTTAAACCTCGCGAAATGTTTTATGTGATTTTCTTTTTAAATTTTTTTTAGGTCATGGCAATAAGCACAAGAAATGAACTGAGAGGACCGTTACAAAATCAAGATGACTGGTATAAATATATCCTTGAAGGAGCATCGGCAATTCATAATGCGAATCCAGATGTACTCATATTTGCATCAGGGCTTAGTTATGCAAATGATCTCACTTACTTGAAGAGTAAAACTTTAGGGACTAATTTTGATGACAAGTTAGTGTATGATGCACATTGGTATCCTTGGAGTTGGGAGGATGTTAGTACTTGGGATGTTGAACTCTTGAACGATGCTTGTTATAGAAAAACCCAATATTTCATTAACCAAACTGGTTTTACTTACGCTCTTCACGAGGAACCAATTCCTCTATTTATGGGTGAATTTGGTATGGATCAAAGAGGTCTGAGCAGGGCTGATGACCATTTCTTGAGCTGCTTTCTGGCTTTTGCTACCGACATTGACTTGGATTGGGGAATGTGGGGATGGCAAGGAAGCTATTATTTCAGAGAAAACAAAACTAACATAGATGAGACTTTTGGTGCCATGGATCACCACTGGAACCGTATCAGAAGTCCACAGTACATGAGCAGAGTGGATTTTGTTAAGAACAAGCTCATAGGTAAGTGTTTCACCTATGGTAACCATTTTCAAATTTTTAACTCGAACCTTATAGTCCTGATACACGTACGACTTGATTAGCATGTAACAGATGGCACATTTTTCTTGCAGAGCCAAGTTCAAAATCTCCTCCGTCCTTTGTAATTTTTCATCCACAGAGTGGGACTTGCGTCCGTAACAATGGTATAAAGGAACTTCTTACAGGAAAATGCAAGCAACCACAAAGATGGAGTTATGCAGGAGACGGGAGTCCAATCAGATTGGAAGGAAGCAATCTGTGCTTGCAAGCTGTTGGCGATGGACATCCAGCAATTCTTTCGAAAAACTGCACAAGCCAAAAAAGCTCCTGGAGGCTGCTAACAGCGACTAAACTTCATGTAGCCACTGTTGATGAGACAGGAGAATATCTTTGCTTGCAGAAGGAATCACCTCTGACCACAAAGGTTATCACTAGCAAGTGTGTCGTGACCCTTTCAGAACCAGATTGCCAAAGAGATCCACTTCAAGACCCAACCATGCAATGGTTTAAGCTTACTAGCACTAATGTGTAGTTGTTGTGCTTCTTTAGGACCATTAGCCTGTGTGTGTTGATTATAGCCAGGTGTTTGCTTTTACTTTGAGAATGCATCGGATCATTAGTATTACATCAATGTCTAAGAGGACAGACCATTTGGATTCTTATATTCTCTCCATTCTTTTCTTTTTTCCCCTGCGCAATCTCGTTTAGGCAAGCATTCCACACCGACTAATTCCTTAATGCTATATTTGGTTAAAATCATTACCATGTGGTTTGGATTATACATAATTAGATGAGAAATTATTTTTAAATCTATGAATTTAGCTTAAATTCATGGTTTGACAAGTAAAAAATGACTTAAATCTATAAATTTTTTAAAAAAAAAATCATTTTTTAAATTTTTTAATTTTAAGTGTTTTAATTTCTCACAGCAGGTGAAAAAGTTCAAAATCCAATATTTTTTTTATAAAAATGATGAGTTATTATAATGCTTTTTATTCTAATATTATCTCTTATAATTTATTTTATTCTAAAATTATCCTTAGCTTTAAATAAAAAAATTATTGTTTTTATATTTAATCAACAATGGCATTTTCAAAAATTAATAAATTTTATTAAAATTTCTCGACCTAAAAGACACTTTTAAAGTTTATTTTATTTAAAAAAAATCCATGAGAAAGAAAATAAAATAAAAATTTAAAAATATATTGAAAAATTAATGTCGAGTTCATCTAGAAATTTTAACTATTTTGTTAGAATTTAATTTAACTATAATTAAATTTCACATAAATTTAATTATATAGGCTTTTAAATTAATTCTCACTTTATTCAAAACACATAAATTTTAGATTTATAAATAAATTTTATGAGTTTTAACCACACAATTTAAAATTATTTTAAGTAGCTTTTTTCTTACTTAATTTTAGTTTAATAATAATAATCATCTATACTTTCCATAATCCTATAAATAAATAAAGACAATTTCCAAGTGATGAGAATCTAATATGGATACACTAAATCGATATATGATTGATACATATTTATTAATTTTAAATAATAAAATATGTGTCAATCGTTTAATATTAAAATGTAAAAGACTTTTATATATATATATATATATATATTATTCTTCTATCAGTTATTATATATACACTAAATCTAGATAAAAAATTTCCGCCATGTTAATGAAAAGAAAAAATAAGTAACAATAGTTGCGGTTGAAGCATAATCTAATTACATTTCTTTTCTTAAATTGAGTCCATATATATCTCATTTCTGGGTAAGCTAAAAAATCTACCAATGATAAATAGTCGGGAGATGTATAGAATTAATCTAAGATAAATATTAGAGACATTATAGCCTATCTCATTCTCAGTTATCTTTAATTGCCTATATAAACCATAGTCATTAACTCAGAAAGACTCAGACGAAACAAAGATTTCTAATCTTGCAAATGGCAGGAAAAATGATTAAAACGATTCTTTTGCTGTCATTATTTTTTGTACTGGGAATTCCTTGCTTTTCTCTTCCTTTGTCAACAAATGGAAGATGGATAGTTGATGCGAAAACAGGCCAAAGAGTGAAGCTAACTTGTGCAAATTGGCCATCCCATGTTGAGTCAATGCTAGCAGAGGGTCTCGACAAGAAGCCATTGGATTACATTATTCATCAGCTTTCAAGGAATCACTTCAACTGTGTCCGTTTTACGTATGCAACGCATATGTATACTCGATACGCTAATCGCACTGTGTCAGAAACTTTTGATTCATTAAATCTAACAGATGCTAAAGCAGGAATTGCAAAGTATAATCCTTCATTTTTGAGCATGACCCATGTTCAAGCCTTTGACGCTGTGGTTGATCAGTTTGGTGCACAGGGTGTACTGGTGGTACTCGATAATCAGGTTAGTAGACCAACTTGGTGCTGTGGTTATGACGACGGTAATGGGTTTTTTGGCGACAAGGATTTTGATGCTGAGGAATGGTTACAAGCTTTAGCTACCGTAGCCGACCGCTTTAAGGGCAAATCTCAGGTATGAAATTATGGATCTCCAACTTTTCACATAAAATAAATGATCTTTGGGAAAGAAAAAAATAATAATCTACATGCTCACCAAGCACTAAACATTAATTTTCAATTATATACCTTACTATAAGTGTGTGTGTATAAATATATATAAATTCATGAAAATTGGTTGTTTCTAGTTTCTTTATTTGTGCGTCCGTCTTTCTTTTCTGTATGCGGCTTTCAATTGGTTAACAACCAATAACCAATCTTCTTTTAGTTTTCTATCATATATGAGTTGTTTTCGAGGAACTAAACAAAATCCTAAATTTAAAAGAACATGATACATATAAATAAAACTAATAATTTCTCCAAGAAACCACCTAACTCTTACACATTATTAATTTATTTATAACCGAAGGATTGATTTGGTCTAATTATAATCATATCTTTATTCCTTCGTCAGCGATTTTATGTTTTTCTGTTTTGTATTTATATTATAGGTCATAGGAATAAGCACCCGAAATGAGCTACGTGGACCTTCCTCAAATGAGGATGACTGGTATAAATACATGCACGAAGGAGGATCAACCATTCACAGAGCAAACCCAGACGTACTTATCTTTGTTTCAGGGATAGGTTATGCTAGTGATCTCACTTACCTACAGAATAAGTCTTTGGATACTAACTTTGATAACAAGTTAGTATATGAGGCTCACTGGTATCCTTTTAGTTGGGGAGTTGGCAAAACTTGGGATTTAGAGGATGTGAATGGTGCTTGTTATGATAATACTCAATACTTCGTCAACCATACTGGTTTTGTCATTAATGGCGAGAAGCCATTCCCTATGTTTTTGGGTGAATTTGGTATTGATCAAAGAGGTTTAAGCAGAGGTGATGAGCATTTTATGGCCTGCTTTATGGCTTATGCTGCTGATACTGATGTGGACTGGGGTTTCTGGGCATGGCAAGGAAGCTATTATTACAGAGAAAATCAAACTGGCACAGAGGAAACTTTTGGGGTCATGAATTTTAACTGGAATCGTGTTAGAAATCCAGAGTTCCAAAACAGGATGCAGCTTATAACGAAGAAACTTCAAGGTATTTATTTATGAGAATCTGTTTCATAGTTCTAACCTGTTTTTTTTTTTTTTTTTAGAAGTTATTACAACGTAGTAAGCATTTTGGAAATATACATGTGTTCAATTATGCTATAATCATTCTAGTCAAACTTGATACCTATTTCCCTTTTAGATTGTCTAATACAAGTTTAAGCTTAATCCGTTTTCAGTTTTTTACCAACTGAATTGGAAAATTAATGAGTCGATAATTGAATATTTTATTGGGGAAACTTTATTGACATCACTTATTTCATCAAGAAATTAAGGGATGGACCCAATATAGAATAGTTTCAATAATAATAAACAAGGATGAGAGATTCAAACTGATTTTGTTTCAAACATCTATCCCAATGTCTTCTTTAAAAGAAAAACAAAATCCCAATGAGATTGGCTTCAATTCATGGCTGTAACTGTGTTACGTAGTTATATTAACTGATACCCCAGATGTTGAATTTATCTAATTTTTCTTTTAACTTGTTATGCAGATCCAAGTTCAAATTCTTCGACATCCTATATAATGTTCCATGCACTGAGTGGAAGCTGTATCCATACAGATGGCAACAAGGAAATCTATGCAACAAGTTGCAAGGCTCCCCGTCGTTGGAGTGATCCGGCAGGAGATGTGATTCCGATGAAATGGCTCCACGACGGAGATGGTGCACCAATCAGATTGAAAGGAACTAAATTGTGCCTTAAAGCACTTGGAGAGGGGCTTGCACCAATTCTTTCAGAAGACTGCTCAAGCCCGCAAAGTTCTTGGAAATTTCTTTCAAAGACTAAGCTTCACTTGGCTGCCACAGATGAAAATGGAGAATATCTTTGCTTGCAAAAGGAATCTCCTTACACCTCCAAGATTCTTACTAACGCTTGCATTTTTATGAATGAAGAGCCAGAGTGTGGTAAAGATCCACAAAAAGATCCAGTAACTCAATGGTTTAAGCTTGTCAAGACAAACCTATTATAGGTTAATATCTTTGTTCCTTACTCTTGCTAGGTTTGTTTTTGCTTTTTCTGTTTGTTAGTTCCTCATTACAAGTAGTTAGTGTTTTTCGGTAATGTAAGAACTCTTAGTTAAGCAGTATAATTTAATTATTTGAGAAACTATTTTGCTTCTACGATTGAAAGGGATATTCACATGCAAATAACAGCCTAAATTAAAATATGGTTAATGAAAAGTGCTATGTACAAGAAGAGGAAAAACAAAGATTATCATCCTGTTAATTAGTTGAAATTGTATTTCCTTATATTCCGATCGGATAGGTCGAACATCTTTATTTTATCATTTTTTTTCTCTCTCTCTCCCTTTTGTTACTTTATTTAGGCCCATGATGCTTACGAAGATATTTTGGGTGAGTGAATTTTCAAGTTCCAATACCCTTGAAGATGCAAGGCAAAACATTAGAAGTCATTCTCACAATACTATTTCTATATGCAATCCATTGTTCATTTCCTTTATCAAGATGCAACTAAATGGTGAAAGTGGCCTGTGTCAATTGGCCATCGCACATTGGACCAATGTCGGCTGAAGGTCTTGACAAGGAGCCCTTAACATTTATCATATCAGAAGTGGTTAAACATCAATTCAATTGTGTTCGTTCTACATGGGCAACATACATGTATACTCGTCCCAAAATCTAAACTTACAGTAGAAGAAGCTTTTGGTAAGCTAAACTTGACAGTCGCTAAGACAGGAATAGTCAAGAATAATCCTTTTATACCGAGGATGACTATTCCTCAAGCCTCTGAAGCTACTGCTAATGTCTTTGGTGCAAATGGCCTAATGGTGATTCTTGAAAACCATATGAGCCAGCCATTATGGTGTTGTAGTGAGAGTGATGGGAATGGGTTCCATGGTGATGCACAATTTCATCCTGAGGTATGGCTCCGGGGGTTTGTTTATGGTAGCAAAGCGGCAATGGTAAATCACAGGTATGTTAATCAATTTATTCTAGAGATATATTAGTTCTTATTAATGTAGTCATGTATCATATATGAGCTAATAGGAATAGGCATGCGTAAGGAACTACGAGGTCGGCATAAAAATCAAACTCTTTGGTATGGATACATTCATGATGGAGCAACGACAATTCACCAAGTAATCAATGATGTGTTAGTAATAGCTTCAGGATTGGACTATGCCACGAATTTAAGCTTTCTTAAAGAAAGGCCTTTAGAAATTAAGCAGATAACAAATTAGTATTGGAAGCAAGCACAAACTCATGGAGTAGTCAACCCATTAATGCATGGGCAGACCGACAATTGAATTAGGAACTCCAACTCATAAATGAGAAAGTGGATGTTGTGAGTACCGGTGAAAACTCAATTCCATTATTATTTTGGTAAATTTGGCTTTAAGGAGAAAAACTTAAGCTTGGCTGAAGACTCTTTTTGAGCTGCTTTTTTAGCCTATGCTGCTGATGGGCATTGCAAGGAAGCTATTACCTTAGGAAGGACCACCTGGGATAAAAGAGTACTTTGTGATCCGCAATGCTGGATGGACTTAAAAATCAAACATTGCAAGGGAAATTGCAGCTTGTCAAGACGAAAAATCTAGATACAAGTTTAATTGAACAAACAAAATTACAATTTGAAATGAAAAAACAATGAAAGAGTAAAAATCTAAAATTTAAATTATAGCTGGATTTGGTAAATACGATTAGTCAATAATATAAAATGTACGTTTGAATTACAATTTGGTAAAATTCGAATGAGCCTTTAAAAAAATATTACCCATAAATTTAGATGGAAACGCTAATTCTTCAGCATTCACAATTCAATAGCTGTGTACATATTAGTAATAAGAATGAAATTTACGCGACTAATTGCAAGAGCTGGAGGCGATAAACTCGTGATGGCGAAGAACATATTTTCAATCTCAAGCAAGAACTGGCATAAATCACGCAAGGCACAAAAAATAGCTCAGACTATGCTGCAAAAGTTCTAACCCGATGGGAAGAACTACAAAATTATCTTCTCCCGACAACTGACCCAGAAGAAACCCAAAAAAGAGCAGAACATGATTTAGTATACACTTACCTGGGAGGATTGGACTCAAGCTACGAGAGCTTGAGGTCACAAATCCTCCTGTCGACCGAACTTCCGAAGATTGATTCTGTAATAGCCAACATCCAGCGAGAAGAGACTCGCAAAAGCTTAATGAATGTCCCTCTCTCCCTCGACGCTGCCGAAAACCAAGCGAGCTCCACTCGATGCTTCCCTACCCACAATACTGCCCAACTGAGGGGGGAGCCTAGCAATGTCGAACGATGTGACCACTGTAAAAAGCAGGGTCACCATCGTGACAACTGCTGGCATCTTCACCCCCAGCTGAAGCTTAATCGGGGATGGGAGAAAGGAGGGGTGAAGCGAGGAGACAGAGGAGATAGAGCCATTAGATTTGGCGGAGTGGCTGGGAGAGAAGGAAAAGAAAGAAACTCTAATGACAAGGGTGAAAATGAGGTGTTTTATATAGGGTCCGAAACTTACATGCCGACCCCACCCGGACACTAGACCCGACCCGCATCCGAAGGCCACATGGCAACTCGACCCGGACAACCGACCCGACCCGGATCTGCCCCCATTGACTCGACCCAACCCGGAACCGCTAACCCGACTCGACAACCTGACCCAGCAGTCTCTACCATACATCTCACATAATTGTTGTCCCAAATTCAAGCCCTGGTTCAGCAGCAGTCCAATAGGTCAGGTTCAGTATCACACTCTTCTCTGAAAATTGCTAACCTTTGTCAAAATAAAAATAACTGGATCATTGATTCCGGAGCTACCGATCACATGTCTTGGAATCCAATGAATTTGAAAAATTTTGCACCCATTGCTGATTCCCAAGATGTGACAGTTGCTAATGGAAACAAGGTCACCATTTATGGCCAAGGCACTGCCAACTTACTTATAAAAAAATACACAATGTTTTACTACTTCCTGAATTTAAAACAAATTTGCTATCTGTTGGTAAAATCACTCGTGATTTAAATTGCAATGTTATATTCTCACCATCCACAGTACAATTTCAGGACCAAATTACACGGAAGACGATTGGTGAAGGACAACTAGAAAACGGGTTGTATTATCTTAAAAACCCAACCAGCCAATGCCTCATGGCCACTCCACCTGTTGATCAAGGCTTATTGATGCATTAGCGGTTTAGGCATCCTTTTGATTCTGTCTTGAATAAACTGTTTTATTATAAGTTTAGTTGTTGTGATGTGTGCAAATTTTCAAAACACATTCATTTACCTTTTTCTTTATCTTCCACTATTTCTACAAAACCTTTTGAACTAATCCACTCAGATGTTTGGGGACTTGCCCTTGCTGAGTCTTATAATCATTACAGGTATTTTGTTACATTTATTAATGACTATTCTCGCACCACTTGGGTTTTCTTACTCAAAGAGATACATGAGGTCTTCATTTGCTTTCAAGATTTTTTTCACTTTATTCAAAATCAATATGATGCAAACATTAAATTTTCTGCTCAGATAATGGCATTGAATATATCAACAAATACTTTACTGACTTTTTTAGACAAAATGGCATTTTGCATCAAACTACGTGCATTAATACTCCTGAACAAAACGGGATTTCTGAAAGAAAAAATCGGCATCTTCTTGAAGTCACTAGAATTCTACTTTTCCAAAATCATGTTCCCAACATATTTTGGTCTCATGCTATTCTTATTGCCACATATCTTATCAACCGATTGCCAAGTGTCACTTTACAAAACCTCAGTCCCTTAGAGATTCTAAAAGGACGAAAAATAGAATTAGGACACATAAGAGTTTTTGGCTGTATCTGTTACGTTCATATCAAATGACACCACAAGTTTGATAAAAGTTCGATTAAAACTATTTTTTAGGATACTATTCTCAAAAGAAGGGGTATAAATGTTATGATCCTACTATTCACAAAACATATATCTCACGGGATGTTTCCTTTATTGAAAATGACTCTTATTATCCCAGTCACTCTCAGACCCCTCCATCTCACACTCATGGGCCATACATTCCACTATTTCCGCATTACTTTATTTTTTCTGACAACAGTCATCATAATCAGGATGTTCCCTCATAGGGGAGCAAAATATCAACTCAAGCACAATTTCTTCAGGGAGAGAAAGTGAAAGAATGGAAGACGAATCTGACTCCACTCAAGCAGAAGAAATTGTCTTGAGGCGATCCACTCGACAGACACGCCCCCTTGCAAAACTCCGAGACTATGTGTCTCATAAGGTATCGTACCCAATTCAACACTTCATTACATATGATAATTTCTCGAATCAATATCAGACATACCTAAGTAACATCACAACCCATACCGAATCTACATCCTTCTATGAAGCCAATACCAACCCAAAATGGTGTAAGACCATAGAAGAAGAACTCTAAGCCCTAGAAAAAAATAACACATGGGACATTATGCCTCTTCCACTAACTAAAAACCCTGTAGGGTGCAAATGGGTATACAAAATAAAGTACAACTGTGATGGGATAGTTGAAAGATACAAAGCTAGGCTAGTAGCCAAAGGATTCACCCAAACTTATAGGGTTGATTACCAAGAAACCTTTGCCCCTGTTGTAAAAATGAACACCGTTCGGATTCTATTTTCTGTTGCCACTAATCTAGGATGGAACATGTTTCAAATGGACGTGAAAAACGCATTTCTTCAAGGTAACCTAGAAGAAGAATTTTACATGACCCTTCACTAGGACATAAATCCACATCAGACTCTTCGCTGGTATATAAACTAAAAAAGGCAATCTACGGATTGAAGTAATCTCCAAGAGCGTGGTATGCCAAACTAAGTCTCTTTCTCTTAAATATAAATTTCAGTAAAAGCACTTCAGATTCCTCTATGTTTGTCAAACACACACACACACACATACTATTGTTGTCCTTGTATATGTCGATGATATCATAATAACAGAAAATGATGACCAAGAAATTAAAAAGGTCAAGCAAAATCTAAAAAGCAAATTCGACATCAAAGACCCAGGTCAACTATCATACTTCCTTGGAATAGAAATGGCCAAATCAGACAAAGGGTTATTTTTATCCCAGAGGAAGTATGTCCTCGACCTACTAAAAGAGACTGGAAAACTGGGAGCAAAACCAGCCAACACTCCAATGGAAACCAATGTCAAACTTAATTTTGGAAGACAGTGAGCCTGTCTCTAACATCGGTCAATATCATCGCCTAGTAGGTAAATTAATCTACCTAACCGTTACAAGGCCTGATATTGTGTATGCACTAAGTATGGTAAGCCAATTCATGCACGCTCCCCACACTAATCACACGGAAGCAATTGACAGGATACTTAGGTATCTCAAGGGCACCCCAAGTCAAGGAATCTAGATGAAGAAAAATAACACTAACAACATAGTTGGTTTCTCTGATGCAGATTGGGCAGGAAGCTGTGATAGAAAATCAACTACAGGTTTTTGCACCTTCGTAGGGGGAAACTTGGTAACATGGAAGAGTAAGAAGCAAAGTATTGTTGCAAGATCAAGTGCAGAAGCTGAGTATCGGGCCATGGCATCTACAGCCAGGGAACTCACCTGGATCAAGCAAGTCCTCCAGGATTTGAAAATTGAATGTAATGAATCTATGAAGATGTACTATGACAATCAGGCAGTATGTCATATTGCATCTAATCTAGTGTTTCATGAACGTACCAAACACATTGAAATGGATTGCCACTTCATCAGAGAAAAAGTTCAATAAGGCGAAATTGAAACACCATTTGTGAGAAGTCATGACCAGCTAGTCGACGTGTTCACGAAAGCTCTCAACAAAAATAGTCATCAAACCATTCTCAGCAAGATAGGTTCCATCAACCTCTATGAACCCAACTTGAGGAGGAGCGTTAAAAATAGTAAGAAGAAAAGGGATAAAGGGAAGTAGCCTCAAACACTGCACAGGCAAAAAAGCCTATGCAAGGTTACTCATCACAGGCACATAGAGAAGGGAGCAACCATCCCTGTGACAGGAAAAGGTCACTTCAACATTCCCTAAAGAAGAAAGGAACGTTGGAAATAGTTTACAAGGCAGCCAATTGTATAGATTAGGCTACCGTTGCACGCTTGTATGTATATACTAGAACAATCAAATTGTAATCTCAGAATTTTTCAATAATACAACACTTCTTCACAGATTACTCAAATGCGTAAGGAACTACGAGGTCGGCACAAAAATCAAACTCTTTGGTATGAATACATTTATGATGGAGCAACGACAATTCACCAAGTAATCAAGGATGTGTTAGTAATAGCTTCAGGATTGGACTATGCCACGAATTTAAGCTTTCTTAAAGAAAGGCGTTTAGAAATTAAGTAGATAACAAATTAGTATTGGAAGCAAGCACAAACTCATGGAGTAAACCCACTAATGCATGGGCAGACCGACAATTGAATTAGGAACTCCAACTCATAAATGAGAAAGTGGGTGTTGTGAGTATTGGTGAAAACCCAATTCCACTATTATTTTGGTAAATTTGGCTTTAAGGAGAAAAACTTAAGCTTGGCTGAAGACCCTTTTTGAGCTGCTTTTTTAGCCTATGCTGTTGAGGGAGACTTGAATTGGGGATTGTGGGCATTGCAAGGAAGCTATTACCTTAGGGAAGGTCCACCTGGGACAAAGGAGTACTTTGTGATCCTTAATGCTAACCTGGATGGACTTAAGAATCAAACGTTACAAGGGAAATTGCAGCTTGTCAAGATGAAAAATGTAGGTACAAGTTTAATTGAACAAATAAAATTACAATTTGAATTATAAAATGATGAAAAGAGTAAAAAATTTAAATTTAAATTATAGCTGCATTTGGTAAATACGACCAGTCAATAATATAAAATATACGTTTGAATTACAATTTGGCAAAATCCAAATGTTTTTGTGTGAGCCTTTTAAAAAAAAAAAATTACCCATAAATTTAGATAGAAACGCTAATTCTTCAGCATTTACAATCTGGTAGCTATGTATATTGCAATAATAAGAATAAAATTTACACGACTAATTGCAAGAGCTGGAGGCGGTGGACTCGTGATGGCGAAGAAGCTCCAATCCGGTTGATGGGTAGTGGTGTGTGTCTGAAATCTGTTGGCTCTCAACCGACTGCGTAAGCCAGCAAATGCTACGGAGGCCAATTTCCATGTCTAGTCTTAACTTGGCAGCCAAAGATGAAAGGGGACAAATAAGATATGTGGTTAGATATCGAACCTTCATCCATCCCAAGACTGACTAGAAAGTGTATATGCATTGGAAATGATCCAAGTTGCAAGGATGATCCAACAATCCAATGTGTTTAATAAAAAGATTTCATGGCGAGCTTCACTCAATCAATCAATGAAGTTGCTCTTTTTAGGAGCAATTTTAGAAGCATAGAGACAATGTGACATAGAACACTCACTAGTTCAAGCAGGCCCAATTAGCCATTATCTGTCATTTGAGCCATTTAGAGTTTGGAATATGGTTACAATTTTAAAGGAAAAACAAAAGAAAGAAAAGGTATGTAGTGGCTAGAGGGGCCAATAAGAGGGTGATAATATATAAGTAGAAAAAGAAAATATAAATATATAGCCGAAATGATGATGATGATTGGAGTCTTAAATCTGAAAGAGGGGGCTGGTTGGTTTCAAAAGATCAAGAAAAAGGTTAGCAAAAGAAGACAATTATGGGCCACTCTTTAGTCTTTATCCCCTAAAAGGAAAAGTTTGGGGGCAAATAATGCCGAAGTTTTGATTACCTTCATCATTTTCATGCAACCATTTTTTGTTTTTATTATTTTCTTTAAGAGAAAAAGAAAAGCAACATTCTTCTCCAAATTTTTCTAATTATTTTTATTCTTTAGCTAGACCGTTCGCAAGTCACAATGTGGGGCCAGAATTTATCCCATAAAGTATTACTTAATAAATATTTGTTTTGTTTTCTATTTACTTTTCGATTTTAGAAGGAATATTCTCAAACACTTAATATGGTAACTATCGTATTTTTATTTAGAGATTCAATTATAAACTAATTTTTATATGAAGATTCAAAACTTATTATTATTTTTCTCCTTATTTAATTATTCAGCATTATGTTTTAACTATTAATTCTACAAATTGATATTATATATTAAATAATTTTCCTTATATATTTATAGAAAACTGTTATAAAAATTGCTTATGTGTACAAATGAGACTCAAAAATTAAAATGGATATTCTTTTTCAATTACTTGTACTTTATAGAAAAATCGATATATTTTTATAAATGAAAATAATTATTATTTACTAAAACTAATATAATATAGTTTTTTAGAAAGTTATTATATATTAAAATAAGTCTATTTTGATGATTATTCCTAATGAAAATAATTATTTTTATTATTATATGAAAATTAATTTTATAAATAATTAACTAATTATTTAACTTGAAGAGAATAATAAGTTATACTAAGAAAGGTGATAAAGTTTTATATATATAATTCCTAGTAACCAAAGTAGTATTTAAGTTTAAATTAAATTTATAAAATTAATTACATAGAAATAATAATAAAAGTTTGGTCTTATTTACTATTTATATTTTTTAATACACTTTAATTATTTATATTCAAATTACAGAATTCAATATTATTTTATAATGGATGATTAATTTTATCTTACATGTTAATATTATAATTAAAAATTATACGGGAATGATAAATATCACTTATTTATTAAATTTATAAAAATATATGAAAAATAATTAATATTATAATTAGAAGTTATGTGAAAATATTGAATATTGCTATATAAATAATATGTGATTTGAATTTATAGCAGATTCTTTATTTGCTATAAGAATTTATATTAATTAGAATTCAAAATAGATATGTAACAAATTAAGAAATTAATTAATAAAAGGTTAAGATAATATTTAATAATATGTCTTTAGGTTTATTGATTTATTATATTCAATTAAGAAAAAAGAAAAGGAGATGTCGCCTTCAAAATATATGATTGAAATTATCGGTTTTGATATCATAGGCATCACTTTCGCTTGATTTCTTTTAGCCTTTTGCTTTGGATTTTCTCGTGCCTCTATTTCCCAAAATGGGCCCACACGCCCCAACTATTTGCTTATGCCAAATCAGTTCATCTTTTACCAAATGGGATGCTATCTTTTTATTACTTCCCTCAATTTCAATCAACCTTTGAATATATATGATAAACGGAAATATGTAAGATATATCTTTTATTATTTATTTAGTTTATATTAAAAATTATAATAATTTAAATAAAAATTAAGCGATAAATATAATATTAATTCATAAATTAAATATATTATATAATTTTTTATAATTAAATTAAATACAAAGTGCAGATATTAAGTTAATTTTATAATTTAATATAATAATTGAGTATAAAACACATACAATAGCCAAGATTCATTTTTTTTTAAAAAGTTTATAGAATTAACGGTACACAAATTTAATTTAAAATGTTGTGATTAACTAGTAAAGCAAATTCAGGGTTTAAGTTTTTTTTTTTTTTCCTTTTTTGCTATTTTGAGAATTAAATAAAATTTAATCTGTATTGATAAGACAAAAAACATTTTAAAAACAAAAATAGATTCATTTTATGCAAGATACAACTTCTATACATAATTCCTTCCCGCATAGCAACTTATTTATAAATTATACATTGTTGTGATTAACTACTAAATACATTTATTTTCACAAATGTGTAACTTCAAAAATAGCGAAAAAAAATATAACTTGAGTAATACGTAATTTTGTTTTAGATATAAATTGTCATAGTTAGTATTTAGGAATTAATTTATGAATATATCAAAGTGCATATATATATAAAGCTGATCAATCTTTGATTAAAAGAGTTTATATTTATCAAATAAAAAATAAAAACTAATGAAAAGTGACTTAGCATTTAGCATTAAGAAGCTTTAATAAGCTTACTGTAGGTTCTTTGACCTGCTGTGTGAAAGTGTACTTTTTATTCACAAACAAAAGCATGAGTAGAGGCATTTTTCCCACTTTTTCTCATCTTTTGTTAATTGATTTTCTTTTTTAGATATCTTTCTGACTCTGTCAAATAATACCTGAGGATTACACTTCCCCAGTCTACTAATTTCAGATATCCAAAATATAAATTTTCTAAATGGATTTCATTTATTACTCTAAACTTCCCATTATTATAATGCATACTAATACTCTAACCATTGCGACTAAATACAAATTCAAATCGCTTTGTTGGCTTTGTATTTGACAACCAATGCATATTTTAATTTAAAGAGAATAGTTGAATTTCGTTCTCTTTATTTATATTAAAGGATGAGTTTAGAAATTCAGATTAAAAATTCTTTTTACAAATATGCGGTAGAAGACAAATGTTCAATTACGGCATTATTATAGCTATCTCCTTTATGGGTCCCAATATAAGGTAACATGAAGCTGCCTATTTTTCAGAATTATTGGCTTTATTATGAGGGTTCTTAGGTATTACGAACACCTTTAATACTAGGGTTGCCTAATACTCTATTGTTTAAAGTTGGACTAGTGGATAAAGTTTTGTTTAATGTCTTGTAATAATATATTTTCTTAAAAGTAATTACATTATAACTATAACTTAAAGTAATGAGCTATCATCTTAAGATTAAAAGAAAATTATATATATATATTTTTTCTTTTGAAAACAGAAAAGGAAAAAACTTGAATTATGTGAGCAAACGCATGTATATCAAATGTCCCAACAGTTGGAGCGAGAAGACTATTATCGTTTTGGGATTGGATAGTGACCCATTTGGAAGAGAGTAGACCCATAAGAGATTTAAGAGCGAATTAATCCACAGAAGTGGGGTTCATGTTAAAATAATAGCCCCAGTCCCCAGATACTAAATAACAAAAGAAAATTAAAGGGTTTTGGGCTTATTTGTCCATATGTAGATCAGACGGTAGCTATCAGGGATCATATTGAGGAAATGAGATGCACCACTTTCTGCAAAACCCACCACCAAATACTTATATTAAGATAGTGATTCTTTTATAAGTGGGTTCTAAAATTGAACAGTCTTTATCTCTCTCCTCAGGCGTATGTGGATTGTGGAAGTGGACCTTTTCCTTTTACCTCTCTTTTGTTTACAGCGTTTCAAAGATGGAAGATAATGGAACCCTCATTCACTGTCATCCAGGTCAAAGGTTTCTCTAATTTCTCATAACATTACATTACAGGCTAAACTTTTAAAAATGGATTCAGGGTAGGGGTGCCCAGTTTGCATGTATGCCACGTGAGTTCAACAGTTGAACCAATGACTACGACCCAATTTATTCAGTCTCATGAGCTATAGCTGCAGCTGGTATCTAGTCCTTTTCGTCCTGTCAAATTAATAATTAATGCATTCTCTGAAATTTCAATACTTTTTACCTTCTTCTTTTTTAACAATTAGAAAGACAAAGTGAGCACAACTAATGGCAGCATCTGTTATCTGTATAAATTTTTTATTATTCTTCCAAATGTGTATTAAATTAAACCTAATTTAAAATAGATGTTCAAATACATTTATAACAAATTTTTTGTATAATTAGATTAGTAAAGAAGTATGAATACATCTTAATTGAGGTATAAACAGCTCTTATTCTATCACAGTAGTTTCTTCGTGATTGAGACAAAAGATCTTAAATAATAATTAAATGGCTTGATGTCTTAAGTATAATTTTTTTAAATGAAGGATAAATTTCTGTCTTTCCCAGAGTCGTCAATCAATCCCCCTGCCAATTCTATCTCAAATTTCAATGGCCTATCAATAGACATCTGATTGATTACTAACGTTTCTCAAGTAAAGATATGATAAGGTTCTATAAATAAATGAGTAACATTTTAACAGATAAACATTTAAAATATAAATATTTATTTAGAAAACAGATAAGTATTTAAAATAAATCTTTTAATGTTATTTATTTATTTAATAGCTGATAAATAAAAAAAATATCTCTGGAACCAACAATTTGGGTTACAAACTTGAAAAAGAAGACCTTTGAATACTTTGACAAGAAAGTAGAGAGTATGGAGATAAGAAAAGGTTAGCAGTGAAAAACCCAATTCACTTAAAACAGTGAAAAAGTAAAACAGAAGAAAGGGTAAGAAACTGGTTCCCTATCCATATATTTACAGATTCTGAGACTTGGCAGACTGCTCTCACATGACTAACCTGCTAAATAAAAAGAAAAAAAACCCATTTCTTCTGCTGATCTGCATACTCTGTCACCCCCATTTTCACCAGTACTACCACCATACTCCAATTCCTATCTCTAACCCTAACCCTAACTTTCTCTTCCTTTCTTTTTCTTTTCCTTTTCCTTTTCCTTTTTATTATTTTTTATTTTTTTTTATCTACATCAACACAAACCCATTTCACTTTACTCAATTACCCAGTATCTCTCTTTGCACCTTTTCCGACTTTCTTGCATTATTCTGGCTCTCCCAACCATGGAAGCTTTTAGCTTGCTCAAATACTGGAGAGGGGGCGGCGGCGGCGGCAGTAGTGTCGTTCTTGGCTCTGCTAATCCCACTCTTAACTCACGCGCCACCACCATTGTCACTCAAAACCCCATTGAGACCGATGACGACGACGATGGCGAAGATGACGATGATGGTCCTTTTTTCGACTTGGAGTTCGACGTGCCCGACGAAGAAGAAGAAGAACAAAGCAGTAATAGAGTTAATGGTGATACTGAGTCTGACGAGGAGGAGGATGATTGTCAGTTTAATTTCACGCTGAATGAGCGTATTGATCAAGATGTTTCGGTTTCACCTTCTGATGATTTATTTTTCAAAGGAAGACTCGTTCCAATTGAGCCTTCTTCTTCTTCTTCCTGTTCTTCTGTAATCATTGATGCCTCAGAGCCTAATTCGAAGCCTCAGTTCCCAGTTTCTTTCTTGAAATCCGCAACTAAATTTCGAGTCTTCATGTTAGGATTCAAAAAGTCCAAATTAGAGAAACCAGTAAATGATAAGCCAGCATCAGAGGCTAATAATGAAACAGCGGCTTCTAGTACTAGTCCTAATAAACAGAGTCAACAACAAGAAGATGAGAAAGAAGAGGAAGCAACAAAACAGAACAGGTTTTTTACTGTCAAGTTTAAGGTAGAAGAAGTGCCTATCGTTTCTCTCTTCACGAGAGACAACAGTAAAAGCGCTAATAAATCGCACAAGCAAACTAATATACAGGAAACTGCCACTGCTATCAGCGCGCCATCTTCAGATGAGAAACGATTTTCAAAAGACGTAATGCAGAACTATTTGAAGAAGAAAGTCAGACCACTTTATATTCGTGTTTCGAAACGCTATGCAGACAAGTTAAGCTCAGATTCTGGACCCAAACAACCACCTCCTTCAACGGCGGTTACAGCCCAGAATTCTTCGCCAACAACAGTAATTGCTGAGAAGAAGCAACCGGAGACGGAAATAACGGCTGCAGTGAGCAATGTGAAGAGCTTGAAACAAGCAGGACTCAGAGTTGTGTGTAAACATTTGGGGAAAAGCAGATCAGCGTCGTCTGCGGTGGCGGCGGCTCCGTCATCGTCGTCAAGGAGAAGGGATGATTCGCTGTTGCAACAACAGGATGGAATCCAAAGTGCTATTCTTCACTGCAAAAGATCATTCAATGCCTCTAGAGGTAGTTTAATATTTAGTACCGTTTATCAACTGACCTAATGAATGAATTAATATAATTTAGTTTAATTTAATTTGAACAGATTGTGATTCTTCTCTGTTGTCAAGGTCAGTAAGCGATCCATCCCATGAATTGTCAAGGAAATCATCAGGTGAAGCGAAAGTTTCTCGAATTCAAAGTGTTTAATTATCCCAGAAAGGCGGGAAAATTGGGTCTGATATTATCAGAATTGTGTTGATAAATATAGCGTAGTATTGTATGTATTTTCAGGTTTCTTTAGATGTGGCGATTCTGTAGCTAGGAATTAAGTTATCATCAGTTCATTAGTCCATCATTTTCTTCCATTTCTGTAAATGGGTATCTTTTTTTTATTACTTAAGAAAAAAAAAACAATGTTATGTGTTTTTACTATGGGAGGAACTCTTTTGGTTAGGGTTAACAAAGGTGAGTGATGTTTGGTGTTATTGCTAAACTAGCGGAGGACGCCTACCTGAACTTTTACTAGTGTCTACAGAGCTTCATCTTTCTTTCAAAGTGAAATTACCGATAAGCAGATCTTTTATACAAGCATGAAGGAGCCTAATAAATCCTAAAATTTGTGAATTGATCCTTTATTGAACTATTAATTAGTTCAGGTTGAGGGCAAGGCAAATACTCACTTGAATAAGTTCCAATTCAATTTGCTTGTAGCATATGTTATGCAAACCAAGCTAACCTGCAATTCAATTTAGAACAAGTTAATTCTGAATCAAATTTAGTTTTTTATTTTTGGGTTTGCCAAACATGTTCCGTAGAATAGAAATGATAACTCAGTTGCTTTTTTGTGAATGAATGGATGGATGAATAATAATAATAATAATGAGTTAGTTTTTGGATTATTTATGGGTCCGCGAGTCAGGAGTGAGGACTGGGTTGGTGTCTTTAGTGGTCAGAGAAGTGAGGAAAGTGGTGGAACCTAAACAGTAAAAAAAGAAAAGGAAAAAAGAGATTTTCTTTTTTCTTTTTCTCAAAGGAAGTGAGAGAGCAGACAAACACCAGGGTTTAAAGATCAGGTCAGGGGTTTCAGAATTGCTCGACGACTGCCGTCTCTTTTTCTCCTCTCCTCTCCTCTCCTCGTCTTTTTCTTTTTGCAAAAATATAACTATGCATATTCCCTTTGGGTCAGCCTAATTTCTTGTTCCTACAGGGATACACTTATCAAAATTTCTTAGTCCATTCCGTGTCTTAGGTTTACGCTAAATACATATTTATAGTCATTTAATTGGTTTAATATTTTAAATTTAATATATTTTAATAGATAGCTGAATTTATTTTTTATAATATTTTAATATTTTTCTTAATATATATATATATATATATATATATATTCTTATGCCCTACTATAGATGGTCTAATCATAAAATCTTGGAATTAGAGAAGGCTCATTGGTGTTGATGTATGTTTTTGTGAAAATAACGTCTGGGATTCAATCTGTCTCTTAGTGTCATTGCTTGGGTCCTACAAAAGCGCTGCTTGTATTTCCACTCTGCTGTTTTATTGAGGCAAAACCTTTTTGTCGTTTTGGGCTTTTGGCCAGTAATCAGATTCTTTGTTTCTCTTTGCTTTTTAAACCTAATCCAGCTTTAGCTTAATTTATGGCCGAAACATTTGCGACCAGGTTTTCTCCTCAATTAACCCTTTGGCTTATACAAGTTAGCAGAGTTGTACATTATTGGCTAATGCTGAGGAGAAAATACCGACCAAAAATCTAATATAACCCAAACCAATCAAATTATTTGCCTTCATTTTTTGTTTTGTTTGCTCGTACATCATAAGCACAAAACTATAGTTTAACTTGTTTATTTATATAGGTGAGGCTTTTGACTCTTACCTAAATGGTGTTTGTGGGTTAAGATCGATGTCTGGATTAAATTAATGGTACTTGTTCCAAACATTAATATTTCTAGCTCGTGAGTCCTTGCATATGTGTATTTGATTATCTTACTATCTTCCAAATTCCTTTGTCCTCCTAATTCAACCAGCCATATTTAATGGCATGTGCAAAACCATATACATTGACCATATACAACGATATGCATGTGAAACTAAATATAGGATATTTGTATATATGCATGTAATTTAATAATAGTTGGACAAGATTGTTAAGTTATGGAGATATAACTCGATTATCTTGAAAGAAATTGGTTTAGAGGTAGCGAGACTTTTAAAATTCATGCTGTTTGTTTATTTATTTTTTTTTTCCTAATGATGGATTTATGATGTGTTCATGGGTGAATTGCTGGGATCACTTGAAATCACTTAAAAAGCAGGGGGACAATTGCAAGTGCACAGGGTAGGAAAAAAGGTCATGAAAGGGGTGCATGCAGGAATAGAGACTCTAACAATAATTGTTACTAGGAGCTGTATGGACAAAATCCCCCATGAGAAGCCAGCATGTCCAAAGTGAATAATTTTTTCCATACTTGTTTAGATAGAAGTAACACTTGGGCAGTTGACGCACCACCCCACAAGTTGAAAATTTTCTCCAAAGGGATATCTAGTGCATGCACCATGCATGAGACACTTTTGTATCCCTAAAAGTCCCAACATCCCTTCTTAAACACCCCCCCATAATAAGGGATTGGCTCTCTTTCCATGCTTGATTTGTCTCTCCTTTATTCCCCAATTTCAGTTTCTCTACATTATTTGAACTAAGCCAACATTTACACAGATAAATTAACTACGCAAAGTTTGTCATTAGAGCTCGAATTTAAGTCATTGGCCAAGTTCAAAATGAATCTATTGTCGATTAAACTTATAAGTGTTTAAATTTTTTATTTATAGTGGTCCCAATTTCTTATTCTTTTTTCTTTTTAAATGGAGGAATTCATGTGAAGTTATTGCTTGACTAACCATACCGATAATCCAATTGTTAATTATGTTTCAGGACCCCATTCGATAGGGGGCACCAAAGTTGTTGTTGGTGATGAGGGGGGGCAACATTGTCTAATTGTGCTTCCTTAGGGATCAATCTACTGAAGAGAAGATCAGCTTTAGCCAATTTTATGAATTAACGACGGGGCCCAATAGTGCTTGCATTATAAGATGATTGATGAATGCTCTTTAGTTAGTAGTGTAGGCAGCTAAGAAATCATTTCTCTTTTGAAGTTAAAAAGTAATTAATTTAGTATTTGCTCACCTTTTGTATTAGACCCTAAGTGGTATGATTCCCCAAAACTAAACTCCATTACTATGGGCTGAAAAATATCGACAAAGCCCATTTTTCTGTTAATTTGTATTTCCTTATGTTCTTGCATTTTAATCGAAATCAGGTTATTAGTCATTAATTATATATTTAAGTATTAATTGAAGTTTAGTAGTTAGACTTAGATTCAATACTAAAAAGAAAAATAAAAATAGAAAATAGGAAGGACCGAGTCATCACAATTTTAATAATAGCTAGCATATCTTTTTAGGTTCTCCTAATCTATCCCCTAATCATTCAATAATCATTTCTTTTGTCTCTTACTATTGGATCCTAAGAGAAAAGCAGACGTCCATTCCAATGCTCTATAAATAACTTTTTACAACTTAATACCCATTTGAATCCAAAGACTTAAATTAAACACTCCAGTTCTATTAGGGGCTAACCGGTGAATAAAAAGACAAGTGGCCATCAAAATCCCAAATGAATGGTTGCGATGTATGGTAATGGTTCTATCAAAATATTGTAAGATTAAAATGAAATTCTTTCCTTAATGATTTTCTTTTTTGAGTGAATAACTTCTTATTCCTATAAAAATTAAGAATCATTTTATGTTTAAAAGTTGACGCAAAACCGAAATTAGAATATAAATGATTCTGAATTTTTGGTATTTGGTTTGCCAAAAATATTCCAGATTTGAAATTAAATTCTTACATCAATGGAAATCCGAGTTATCCATTTCTTTAGAGAATGAACTTTCATTCTCATAATAATCAATTTAAAATAATTATTAGTCAAATAAATAAAATTATTATAAATTTCATATAAAAGCAACCACTATTAATATTGCAATCATAATTTAAGATATACTAATTAACTGACTACTATTAACATTATAAATAATAAATAATAATAAATATTTAAAAATACATTATACTATAAAAATATTATTACATATAAAAATAAAATGATAATAATATTATTAAAAAAAATGAATATTCTATATTTATTAAATTTTATTTTGAGTTGGGCACTTTATGTCTTACTAAATTTTTTATTTTATTTTTAAGTCTATTCTAATTCTGATTTTGATTCAGAGTCCGACTTAACCATTAGTATTATAATTCCTCTCAGAAAAAAATATTAGTATTATAATAAAATAAATAATCAAGAATTTTATGATATATAAGTAAGTTAAAATATATTTTATAATGTGTTAAAATATAAAAATATCTTATCATAATATATTAAAATGATATAAAATTTTAATTTCAAATTTAATAATTCTAATCTTGATTCTTTAATCAACTCAATAACGTATCTCTAATATCTTTGGATTCTAGTTATGATTTTAGAGTCAAAATCAAGTAAACGCTTATCTTGCTCCCTTATTTATCTTCCTTATCTTATTTTTGAACTGAAAACTCTATATTGAACTTATTTTCAAAGAGGTGCATCTTAATTTTTCATTGTAACCATTAAACTAAGGTTTGATGCATATCGCTATCAGAATTTCTTTTCATTCCAATTCGGATGTGATGTGTGGGAAGAACTATACAATGTGGAAAATCTATCCAAAAGGGAGACTATTTATTGTAATTTTTTTCTTTTTCCGAAACAACTATTTATTGTATTATTAAGTACTATAAACAACAATATTTCAATGCAATTGTCTATTTTTGATAACCCGATAAAGAACAATAGGTGAGTGGTCTAATCAAGTCTCATTTTTTAAAATTGAGAAATTCACTAACATTAATAGAAATTTATTATTGATTTTTATTTTAATATTATATATATTCTGCAAAAGAAAAGAATTGAGAGACAAGTAAACTATTTGAATGTTTGGAAGAATTATGAGATATGTGCATAATAATGATGTGACCAGACTTCTCTTTCTCTCGAGTCTTGAAATGTACTTTTGTTATGCAAAGAGAAAGAGAAGAGTTCTCATATGGATCGCTCTGTATCCAGTAACCCTTTACATATATTGATATTGCCATTTCCGAGCCACATATGATATTGGCATATGTTACAAAAATAAGTCTCAATTAAAGGATATGGGGAAAAAAACAAGAGAATAAAAGTTACTAATAAAATAAAAATCACTAACTATAGAATGAAGAGGCGTCAAAGGAAATGCGGTCTGCAACGCTGTTGGATCTCCTTGCTTGAGAAATTATAGGTCACACTGCAATTCACTTCCACCACAAGATATTTCTTGACAATCTTTAGTATCTTCACCTTGCCGCCAATTACTGTACTGCTATTCATAGTCAAATTCCCTGAACTTACATCCTGTAACAAACCTGGAACTTGCAAAATTTTCTCAGGAATCAGATCAACTGTTACATTCATATGGACGGTACGCCGGGCCTTGGCAGTCCCTGATGGTGTTCTCGCCTCTCCAACATTATTTCCACCGTACAAAACAGTTGTTGTGAAGTTGTTGAACCTAAAAGGAGCAACGTTAGGATTTTTAACTGAAATATCAAGTTCTAGTGTAACGTTGGTGCCGTTCCTAAGCGATCCATCCTTATTTAGCTCGAGTTGCAGAAGGGTTATCTCGTTCATCTTGATTACAGGATTCTTGACATGGAAGACTGTAAAAAAGAGGATTAGAATTGTCACAGCGATGATTAATAGGAAGGCAGTGCAACATCCGAAACACTTGATGCAGTTCCGGTGGCGAAAGTTGAACTGGGTGGTGATCGATGACGAAGCTGCTGCTTCTTCGTCGCTGCGAGATTGAAATGCAGCTGGAGCTAAAGGCTTGGCCTGCTGATCAGTATCTGCCATGGCTAAATTGTTATAGAGTTTCCAAGGAAATGATTTAGTGTATATAATTTTTTCTTTTCTAACCGTAATATGAACGGCAATACTTTGTCTATAGTGTTTGACATGTTACTGGGAATGCATGATATGGTCAATTCTATAATGTTTTGTTTCCTACGCGTTTGCACTGGCTGCACGGCTTCCGTTTGACTATATATGCAAATTGTACAATAGAAGGAAATTTCACCTTGGATTTAAATTAATAATTTCTCTTTGAAAAGTAAATCTTAAGAATTTTGTGGTCATTTTCTTGAAATTTCCAAGTAAGGGCAAGAACAATTTACTTTACATCTGAGTACTGCACCACAAATTATTAGATCCACTAATAAATACAAGATTAATATGGGTTGGAAGAAATAAAGTATACTGAATCACTATTGGTGGACAAACAAGAATAAGAAAATAAAAAATTTGACTTGGAATGTTGAACGTTCAATGAGGATTCATACCAACCCATATACATATATATACATAGAAATAAAAAAGCAAGTGATAATAGTCAATATTATGCGTCACTCAACTTGATTTAGAAATGATCTAGAAATGGTACTGAAAACTAGATTTCAAGTCTTCTTCTTCCTCTAAGGAACACTGACGGAAGTGGTGAAGCAGGCCAAGATCCAACTTGCAACCTATATTCTATTATATAAGTCCTAATTCTTTTCTTTTTTATTCTTTTAATTTCTTTTGGGTCAAAAGCCAAGGCACAGTGATGTAATCTTGCTAGGAGATTATACAATATATAGCATATAACATTAGGAAAAAAGAATAGATACATACAAAAGTAATATACGAACAGCTTTTGCATTAAAATATATAGGTTTTGAGCTATCAATGTTTTAGTTTGACGGATTCAAATCGTGAATTGAATTTTTAGTTTTGTAACTGTAATTTATTGAAAATTTTAGTTAATGATTTATTTATAGAGTTTTGTAACTCTATAAATTAGCTGGATATTGAAAAGATGATGAATAGTTATTGGTGGGAAAAAGGGTATGCATGATAAAAGACTATGGTGGTTTGGATTTTCGTAAAATTCACGAATTCAATTTTGCTTTATTAAGTAAATAAGGCTGGAGATTGCTGCGATATCCTAATTCTTTAGCGTCCAAGCTTTTAAAGGCTCTCTATTCTCCAAAGTGCTCTTTTTTGGAAGCTACCTTGGGTTCGAACCCAAGTTTTATATGGAGAAGTATCTTAGCCTCTCAAGAATTCTTAAAATAAGGTGTGAGGTTTAGAATAGAGAATGGTGAGGATGTCATAATTGGTGTTGATCCGTGGATTCCAAACGAAGGCCAACCTCATGTGCCAGGGTCACTTCCTTATCGTTGCCTCATATGGGATGTTGATTTGGTGAAGGATATTTTTAATGAGATAGATGTTACTCTCATTTTGGGAATTCCTTTGAGTTGCTATAGACGACCTGATAGTTGGTATTGGAAAAGGAATAAGGAGTTGTATTCTGCCTGTTCTGCATATAAGGTCCTCAATTTTTTGCCAAATGTTACAAGTAATCAGGATTTGAGAAAATTTTAGAAGCACTTATGGGCGTTATCAATCCCACTAAAGTTCAAAAATGTTGATATGGCGTGCTTGTAGTAAGTTTTGCCAACTTTGGACAACTTGGTCCAGAGACATGTTAACATTGTAAACTTATGTCATGTCTGCAATGTGCTGAAGAGTCGGTTTATCATTGTTTTGTTGGGTGTTTCTAGGCTAGGAAGTGTTGGGTAGCATCAACTGTTGGATATAGAAGTGGGTCTAATAATGTTTTTCTGGATTGTTTGATGGATTTGTTTGACAGGTGTACCAGGGACGAGATATGTACAGCGGTTTCAATCTTGTGGAGATGTGGTACTAATGCTCTTGTTTGGGAAAACAAACCATATTTTTCGGAAAGACTGTTGAGTTTTATATCTCTCTATCTCAATGAGTGGCTTGTCAGTGTAATTGGGAAAACAAACCATAGTTTTCGCTGGTAGAGGTGTTAGGAGTCCTGATAGTGAGAGGCTTCGATGGCATTGCCCCAGCGATTGGGAGGCTTCAGTGTAATTGTGATGCTGCGATTTTTACGGCCGAGGGAAGGACTGGTCTGGGGGTCTCTTATTAACGATAACAGTGGCTGCTTTTTGGGTGCTCTTTCTTTGTCCCATTTCAGTTATGATCTTAGTTCAGAGTTTATCGAAACCTTTTGTTTTAGGCGTGTTCTGCAATGGGTGAAAGAAATTGGACCATCTCATATGGATTTTGAGTTAGATGCGCTTGCTGTAGTTCAAGCAATTAAGATGGGTCTGTTAGTAGATGATTGTTTATCTTTGTTAAATGAGATTGAGGGTTGTTCTATCTCATATGTTTGTAGGTCCCACATTGTCTAGCTCGTGCTGCAAGTTCAGTGCTAGTCCCCCGACTTTCTTAAGCTTATATTGTCTTATGATGTATCTTAATTGAAGTTGTCTTTTGGTTTTAAAAAAAAAAATAGCTGTAACGAACGACTTGTATAGTTTCCCAAGAATGGGCCCTGGCAACTTTGTGGGTAATATTTAGATCTCTCATCTCTTATGTCCCAGCCCAAAACAAATAAAAAGAAGAACCCAATTTTCTTTCCCTTTCCTTATGAATTGATGAAGATCACTTTGATATTCCATTCACTTTGACAAGTTTGGAAATTCTCCGTGCTTATTGTTTCTTCTTTACAGAAGTATCAAGGAATCCACTTCAAGTTTCAGCTACAAGTAAACAATCAATTATTGTCATCACCATCATTCACTTTCAATTTGAAAGAAGGCTCTCTTTTCTTTGCATGGGTTGGGTTAAGCTGTTAGTATCACCTATATATACATATATATATATATATATATATATATATATAGCTTAGTTGTAATTGGCCACTCATTAATTAACCCACTCGATGGCTTATCGACAAGTTGCCCAATAATTCTATCCTTTTATACATCTCATTACCAATGATATGAACCTATGGAATTAATTGTAACTTGGTGCTTAAGGAGCTTCCTCCACCATATATACATATGATAATATAACTCATGAAACGTATTTCTGAATTCGATAGATTTACCAAATACATCCAAGGGATAGATTCTAATGAAGCTCCATAATATATGAAATAATCCCAAACCCTCAAATTATAAAGACAGAAATCAATTCACTATGTCGTTGTAGGGACATTAAATAAGCAGCAAGCCTGATTTATAAATAGCATGTGATTTTTAATTTTTAGAGGTCAGAAATTTAAATAAATTAATATATATTTTCTTTTTAGTAAAATTTGTGCGTTCATAAATAACTATATTGATTAAATTTTGAATAATCGAGAATCAAATGTTATTTTTATAAATATTGTAGGCCATTTACTTTCTATAGTGAGTTATGTTTAACTTGATCATTGCTTATGGAAGGATTAAAAGAAAATAATACCCCTTTTTTGGTCCAAAGAAAAAGAAAAAGGGAATATTTCATGCCATGATCTTAATCCCTAAGTACAGGGAAAGGAAGAATTTAACATATATTGGAATGATGCTATTGAGACGAAAAGTTGGTAATTTGATTTAGGAAATGCCAATAGCTGTGCAAATTGTGTATGCGGACTATAGAACAAGAAAAATTACACGAAACTCTTACTCATCCAAAAATCTCAACAAGGAATTAATGAATAATATTACTCCATTACGTGTGTGTATATATATAGTATCAAAATATTTTTATAAACAATCAAAGAAAGAGTTTAACTACACAAACCAATCCACAAACAAATGTTAGTTAGTTACATACTAAATCCTGAATTGAACGGCTTCTCAAATCAAGACTGAAACTGCAATCCATAGAAGCACTTCTCCTCTTCTTTGCAATCTGCAGCAAATTTACCCTTCCACTGAACTTGGCATGGCTATTCAGCTTTAAAATCCCAGAATTTATATCACTTGTTAAGTCTGTACCATTGTATATATATTTATGCGATCTTACTTCCACCTTAACATTCATCCTCAGAGTATCTCTAGCACTGACACGCCCCTCGCGCAGGATCGCTTCCCCTACAGCCATCCCTCCATAAAACACTCTTGCACTTGTGTTATCATACTTAAACTCCCCGAAATTCGAGTTCTCGATCTTTAGCTCACTCTCTAATGTCATATTAAACGCAGGCAACGATACATTATTACCATTACCACCACTACCAGCAGCATAGTTCAGATCTTTTAATCGAACAAAACTCAATTCCGCATTAGGGTTTACAGGACGCAGTACTACTAGCGCAAACACTAAGATGACTGCGCTAAGTATAACAATTCCTGCAAGAACATAAACTAAGCACTTACTGCTTCTTTCTTGGAGACGAAGGTTTGGTTTTACAGCTGCGAACTCTTCGTCGCTTCGGGGATTAGTCTCCGCTGGTGCTAATGGAACGATCTGATTATCTTCCACCATAGTTTTTTGAGATTGGAGAGATTGTTTCCTTTTTTCTTCTTCTTCTTTTTTTGGTTGGGATGAGGGAATTGGTCTTATTTAATTTAACTGCGCATGTACATTTGTAGGTCTTTTTTTTCCGTGTGTCGCTAAGTAATTGCATTGATGCAATATCGTGACAACGCGTTTTATTGGTTTCCTTTCCCATGATTAAGTGGATTAGTCCAGTCACGTAGGCGCCCGCCTAATTGAGGGACTCGGTTTAGGTCGTTCTAGTAAATTCCTTTTTTTCCCTTTCAAATATTTTTACTTTTTAATTTTAAGAGTTAGTCTCATTAGGAGCTAAATAATTAATGATTTCGTTGAGTACTATATGATTTTAGCTTAATTAGAAACTACTAGTACGATTAATGTGATGGAACAAATTTAAAACTAATTAAGAAGTTTTATTAATATTTTTATTTATAAAAAATTAAAAAAATTTAATTATTTGTTAGTTTAGTGTATAAATTAGGTTAGTAGAAAAATAGAAACTGAATTTGAACCGCCTACTCCCTCTCCAAGAGGTAGAGGTATGTCAATAAAAGGAAAATCAAAATACTCATCCTTCTCGTAGAAGTATAAATGATTTTAGAATAGGTCATCATATTACATGCAGAGTTTCCATACGAATTTCTTTCTCTTTATTATTATTCAGTTTTCCTTTGACTCTAAGCAAAGACACGATCAGGCTTTAAAGTGACCTTACGTATTTTTCTCTATGGCACGATTAAAATATATATATAAAAAAAAAAAAAGGAAAAGGAAAAGGAAAGGAGAAGTGTTAAATTGATAAATGCATACTTTTACACCAAATAACTCTGGATAAAAACATAATAAAATCCCATACACTTTCTACTTCAAATACATCGTGGCCCATATGACCAAGACTGCAAAAGCAGGATCTCTGCTAATTTATTTCTGCAATTTAGATCGTTCTTTTTAAAAAGATAATAATAATAAACAGTAATTCCATGTGTTAATCCCTAATATATATATATATATATATATATATTTTTTATTCATAGTGGAAGTGGTCTTAACAAATTTGGCTGCTAATGCATCGTGTTTTGAATTAATGGAATACATGCATGCCCCATTCACATAATAATTAAATGTATTTATATTTTTTTTTTGTTGGTCATTGGCGTTATTGCCAATCATAGGTCTTAAAAGGTCGCAATTACTTGGACAAAGTAATGTTAGTTTATAATTAATTAATTGTAAGTATAGAAATCTTCTCTAGTTTCATTGGAGGTAGGCAAAGACTTTTTATTTATTTATTTATTTTTTTCTTAATATAAGAAAACACTTCTAAAGAAAACATTATATATTTTTAATTACGTTATAATCTTTCTTTTCTCTCTGAACTGGGAATCTTTATGTCGTGTTCCACCAGTATCGAAAATGCGAAGGCACTGGTGGATATTTTCCCTCAAATATAAATACTAATATTGTTTTCCTTTTAATGATTATAATGTGTCTAATATTTCCATATTCCATCTATATAAACAGTTAAAAACTAAATGATAAAATCTGTAACTTTATATGAACTAAATAGCCATTAATTCTAGTAACTGTTTAAAGCGATAACAAAGAAAACTGTAATTATAAAAGTTTCAATTATAAGAAATAATTTTCCTCACGGAGAGAAAAGATTTCTCTTTAGACAAAGTATTTTATCTAATGAAGAAGGTTTACCTCTTGAAGGGAACTCTTTGTATTAATCAAATTCTTCAACTAGATTGACTAAAATGTCGATGGAATGAAAACTTATTATCAAAAGTCAGTGAGCTTTTGGAAAAAGAATTTATGTAGTCACAAACATATATGAAAGTATACGAATAGTAATTACCAAAAAGAAAAAAAAAGAAGAAGAAAAGCCAAATTGATCAAATCTCTCTTAAGGAAACAGCTAAAAAGAAAAAAATAATGAGCATACTGCCTTTACATTATTTTACTTGCAACTATCTTCGTGGAGACATTAAACGTGATGGTGCAGTTCATTTCAGCAAATCTGTTCTTCATACATCTTTAACAATTCCAGTTTGCCGCTCAACTTAGCTCCACTATTCAAGTGTCAAAACATTAGAGCCCACTTCAGTCCCAAGACTTGCAGTGTTAAGCAGAACTCAATTCCATAGCTCTGACCCTTGAATTCGGGAACATGGCCTTCCTCATACTCACACCTTGATACAAAAAAATGTAACATTGCTGGTGATTAAAATTGGTATAGTGTTTCTTCTTTCACTGTCAGTTGGGCAGTAAAATTATGTCGAATGATGGTGGAAACGATTTTCCAGTTTGCATATTTTCAGTACTTACAGCGCCCAACCTGACCCTTGGTGTCTTAATTTTCATTATAGTCAAAGCTATAACAAGGATGATAACAGCCTGAATCACCCTTATAAACTAGTACATAAATCGTAAGTTTCATCCTTTCCTTTCTTTTCAGCACTTTGAATTGTGAAGCTGAGGCGGCTTCTTGGGTTCCCGTTCGCCAGGACTAGCAAATACACCTGCTGGATGCTGTCAAATATATTTCAACATCTCTCTTATTGTCATTGGTTAGTTGGATGTTTCCGTACTATTTCGGAACAAACATATACCTTTGTCTAAGGTCTACTTGTTCAAAATGTAATAATGTAATAATATAGGTTTAATTTAGAGTATATTGGCGAAGAAGGTCAACTGAACATGGTACCAGTTCAACAAAAAGATTGAGTCATCTGTCAATTGTTATTCATGTAATCTCTTCAGGACATTTTCTTCTAGCTAGAACCATGATTGATTCATGAAATTGAATTAACTAATAACTATAAAGATTTTTTGTTTCATGCAATTTCAAATATATAATTTTTGAAACATTTTCTCTATTTTTCAATAATCAAGTTCAAGTGTTTCTTTTCAGTTTCTTTTATTCTTTGTATGCAGTTGGTTGAAAATTTCGAACTTAGTGAAGTGGTCAAATTTGATTGGGCATTTCTTTATTGGGTCTGGACTCTGCGACTTCAACATTGCTTGGTTTGGATTTCTTTTCATTTTTATTTTTATTCTTTTTCTCTGCCAGAAAGGATGTTTATTGTAAACATTCACCTGGTATCTGTTAAAACCATACCAATATTTAAGCAAAGGACAAAACTCATACAAGTCCGTACATAATCATCACCTGTTACTTCTCCTATATCCTGAACAGGAAAATTCAAAGTACTAATGGACGTGCATATATTACAATCATATCATCAGAGGTTCGTAATTTCATATGAAGAAAAAAAAAAGAAGACATTTTAGATATAAGCTATCAAATGCGTTACAATTTTCATCAATGCAAAATCTATTCGCGAAGGAATTGGATCCATTTAGTTTCCAATGGTGTCCCAATTCCTTAATATTCAATACGAAACTAGTTGTATTCCCTCTCTCGAACAATTCCCTGACCAAGATTTTCTAAGGCGTAATTAGAAAAAGTTACAAAGACCAAAAGAAAAAGAAAAGCATGAATACCATTTACATAATTTTCTTGTTATAATCAAGTAAATACTATGACAATTTCACTTGGAATGGAGCTAGGGACTGCTGCCAGCATTGACATTCTAGAAGGATTCTCTTTAGCCCACTCCACTTCCAAAGAAAACAATATATTTGCAAGATTCAATAGATAAAGCCATTTTAATCTCCACCGCCATGATCCACACACAGACCTACCTCATACTCTCCCTTTCAAAACTGTCCTCTTCTGTACCCACTATAGATGTCTACCAATTATGCATATTTAATATGGCCATATCCTCATCAATTATTCATTTCAGCCTCCCTTTTGTAGCTGTAACGCACTCTTCCTTCCCAGCAGTCACTGTAGGTTTCGCAATAGCAACTGGTCACCTCTAAACTGGTCCTGGGTTATATCATTGAGATCCCTACCCATCTCAAATTAGGCAGAATTATTTTTCTGGCTGTGCTTCTATACGAATAAATACACGACGAAGTGATGCCTGTCTATACCTATATCTTTTTTTCTTTCTGTTGCTTTCCCTCTTTATCCTTTTTTCTACCCAAGACTGTACAATGCCCTTCATGGGGTTATCCCAAAAAAATTTATTGTGCAAGTGCAGGTGTTGAAGAGGTTCAGGGAATGCGACTATAAATAATAGTTACATACACACCCACATTTTGACTTTAGAAGTGCTCCTTGTGGAACTCAAACTTGGTTGAACCTTTTTGGTTAAACTCATAGCAGAGCTTGCTGAGTTCTTTAGCCAAGACAGGTGCTCCACAGTAGAAAACTCCTGCTCCAAAACAACAATCATATTCATAATATTAGGAAAAGGCATTGAGTTCAGTAATTTATTAAATCTGTCTGGACATAAGCTTACCTATCCTTGCATTACAGTGCTTGGAACATAATTTAGACAAAACCTTTTTCCAATTAGGCCTTGCAAAATGTGTTCGCACCTAATCAGACAATCATGTAACTGTTAGCACACATAAACTGATAAAAATTTTAAAAAGCGCTGACAATGAGAGAACAAAAGATGTGTCAGCAAAATCTTACCCTAGTGCCAGAGACAATGTCCACACCATTTTTTGCATGGTTTAGGGCTTGGACCATAGTAATGAGGGTTGATCGGGCATCACCTTCTTCATACACACTAGTCAAGTAATTGTGCATTTCAATTACACCCTGGAGTTGAAACAGGTATCTAACAATCAAGTAAAGATAGAAGAGATTTTAAAACAATCATTTTTAAATAATTCCAAGCTAAATTGTTATACCCTTTGATCAAGATCTGCGATTTCATTCATGACCCCTTTGAACCAATCAAAGGAACCTTGCTCCCTGGTTACCCAATAGAAATAAGCATTGGTGGTCTTCAGAGTCTTCTTACGTTTTGGATTGTGGCTCGAACCATCATTACTTCCAATACTTAATTCTGATGTCCTACTGGTATCTGAGACCAAATCCTGAAACATAGGGTAAAATGTGATTTAGCAGATTCCCAAGGGCACTCTTTAAGGCTGAGAAAATAATATGGAGTACGGAAGTATAAATGGCATAACAAAATGAACCTCAGATTGGACAAATGAAAATTTGCAGCAGAAAATTCTAGTAACTTACTGCCTGCTCCTCCATTTTGACAATGTTATTAAGCAAATCTTTTAGAATGCTAATGAATGGTGTTGCTCCAATTCCAAGACCAACCAGTAACAAAACATCATATTTCCTGTAATCTTGTGCTGGGGCACCATAAGGCCCATCTATTAAGAGCTTTGGCAAGCTGTTATCAGATGAAAAATTTATCTAATAAATAATAATACTGACAAAACGCCCTCCAAGGCAAATAACCATGAACAGGAGGGGAAAAAGAGAGAGAGAGAAAGACAGAGAGAACACTGAGAAAGTTACAAGTTTTCATTACCTTTTTTTGGTTGTTTCATCAGCCCTGAGAAGCCCACTCTTCCCAGCTACAGGCCGTTCACAAGCCTCAGAGAATACCCTTTTAAGTTCTTGGGTCCAATCACCTAGCTGCCTGATATGCACACTGAGATAATCATCGCCAGGAGCAGAGGTAATGGAAAATGGGTGCCTGGGTTCAGAAACGAATAAATCCAATAATTAGCCCATGGCAAATAACGGCCAAGTTTCTCTGACAGAAATTACAGTCATGTTTCACACGTTTAATACAACTTAAAGTTACTAGCACTTACATACTACAGTACCAGGAAGAAAAGAGGTAATATTACCAATAGAGAGATTCCAATAATTAATATGAGTTATTTAAGAAAAACTGGTAGTAGCATACCATTCAAATGGGGAAACAGCAGGGCACTGGACAAACATGTACTGTCCACTCTTATATCGAAATTGGGAAGGCTTTGACATTTGCAACGTGAGCACGTTTCCAGGATAAATTGCAACCTGAACGCATAACCAAATGAAGAATCAGAAAAGTTACCCTCTATGAATCAAACTAAATAGTGGAGGTCTTTTAAGGATTAATATAACGCTCACCTTCCGAAGTTGGACAGCGTAAAAGCCAGAACGAAAAAATCTCAGGGCTCTTTCTCCAGCATATAGTAAAACTGGAACAGCAAGATACATCCATGTCTGCAAATATAATTCCACTTCAATTTTTCAACTCTTAAAGACGGTCAAAAGAAACACTTAGAATTGGTAAAAGAAAGATATCGAATGTTACCGTCTTTAGGTACCATTTATGCACTAAATAGAGGCATACACCATGGATGATGAGCAGGATGTAAACAAGGACAAACAGGTGATGTGAGTACCAAAATGCATTAAACCCAGTCAGCCTATCGAAGGGTTTTGGAAACTTAATGAGACTTCGTCTAAACCATCGTGTTGCTAGTGTAAATGCAATTGCCATGAAGATAACCATTAGAACTCCAGTCACACCCTCAACTCCTCTAACCAATTTAGCATATGATGGTTTATGTCCTCCAAAGTCATCACTTAGATAATCGTTATAGTCTCGATCAGATGAGTTTATAAGCCTTGGAAAATCACAGGCAAGGTGGTTTCCAGCATGGAGAATTACACCAATTACAATTGCTGCTGCAATAGTCTGTCATAGATGTATCAATTAAGGAGAATAAGAAAGCAATGTAATTAGAAATAAGAGGCTTCACCTACAGCATCCATTAAACATTCAAGATATTTAAGCTTGCTGATTGAATTACTATAAGGTTGAATTCGTAGATTCATATCTATGAGTCTATAGTGTCATTTTGTAGGATAGCAATCAATAGATGCTTATATGTGAAACCTTACATTACAAAAAGAGAATTAAAATATATAGAAAATTCAATCCGTTCTTTTAATGAATTTTGGTATTTCAATGTCAATTATACAATAAAAACTCATACAGCTATATCAATATAAAGTATGAATTAATTTGTTAAACTGAGATTCTGAGAACATAAAGATGTAGATTCCCTAATCTTTGTTAAGAATTTCCAAAGTGCAAGTGCCCCCAAAAATATATATTGCTGCATCATTGAATAGAGTATACCATTGGAGTTTATAGCAGATAAGATACAGAATAGGTCTTGAGTTGTAGTCAAATGGGTAGTCTTGTCGCCTCCATAGCAAGGCAAGAGTAAGTGTGATGAGCATGTACTGTCGGGGCACCAGAGGATGCATGAACTAGCCAGCGCATTTGTCGTTTTAATACTTTCTAAAAGGCACTTTAAATTTTCCATTTTCTTTAAAAATAGAATTTGGGCCTAGCTGGCCTAAGAAAGGATTTTACTTTAATTAAGGACCACTACAAGGTTTAGGTCCAGAGACTATAAATTAATTTCCTGCTTGTGACACCAAAAACAATTGCAGCCAGCTAACTTTATATTAAATTTTGACCAAGTATTAATATGAAGTTCTATTTTATATTTATTCGTTACAAATATCTTAGTTTTGGGGTTATTCGTTACAATATTATTTCTATTTTATATGTGATCTACTAGCACTAACTGCCTAACAGCATAAAAAGTATGGAAGGATATTCATTTGTCAACTTTTGCTGCGTGTGCAGGTACTGCTCGCACCTGATAAACACATCACTGTTAAGTGTATTAATGAATGAATTATATTCTGTTTTCAAGGCCAAGATCAACAATCATGTTGACTTTCTAACAAAGTCTTCTCCATGGGACCCAAGGATAAACGTATAGAATAAGCAATTTTTTCTTTTGAAGCACATATAGAATTGCAACAAGTAGAGTGGTTGGTAATTATTTAACTTAATACCTTGTGAAAATTGATGTTGTCGTCAAAGGGCACGAAGTAACCCAATCTTGTGGACCTGAGCCAAGTGATGGTATTTCTGCAAACTGGTAAAAGGATAATTGCCATGTTTAGCTTCAATGTCTCCGCTGCACCTTTTGCTGTTAGGAGACAATAACCCATGACACGGAAAGCATTTTTTTGCTTGTACTGAACGAATTTCCATGTGAATAAGCCAATCATTATCATGAACCACAATGCCAAAACCCAAATTCTTCTCCAATTCTCTTGCAAAAAGTAGGTTAGTTGTTTGCTTAACCTCCTTATCGGGCCTCTCTTTCTTAGCCCTTGTAAGTTTTGGCTCAAAGCTTGGCTGGTGTAGCTTAGTGCTTGACTGTAGTTTAGATACGTGTCCTTTTGGAGAAGAAGAGTTTCCAATTGCCACAGCTGCACATCGATCATTATCAGCACCCAGCAAAAAAAAAAAATCAGCGAGTGAATCGTGCTAGGGTCAAGAGGATCTTGATAAACATGCCAGTTAAACTTATTGCAATATCATTGATGAAGAGTGCAGCACGTGTAATGCATACGTGTGATGCGCTAGATTATCTAATGTGAGAGACACAGCACTAGCTCACATGGGTATCCAAAACTGCTTGTCAGGTGGCTGGAATTATCAATCATGAAGTGTGTGTGTGTGTATATATAAGCAATATATAGCCGAACAAAAGAAAGGGCATTAGAAATTAACTCCGAATGATACTATTTATTGATTGTGAGTTGTGAGTTGCGAGTTGCGATTTGTCTATTAGCTGACCAAGCAGTTGTATGAAATGGTAATTAAACAATATAAAATAGTATATGCAATAATACTCGGAACCGTTCAACTACGTTTCTCAAAGCACATAGATAGACTAAATTAATTATTCCATCTCTAGATATTGTTTTTTTTTTTTTTTGGCCATTAGTGTATATCTTTCTTTATTTTCTACTTGGTGCACGGTTGAACAAAATCGTAAACCCAATTATGGACAATTTGGTGATTAGTTGCCTAACAATGGCCTAACAATGGACTTTGGAAATAGTCTAAGGAAAGTATAAGGAGGATTTGGTGAGATATCTCTGTTAAAATGATAGTAATAATAATTTAAAAGAAAAAGAATGAAGTTTTAATCCAAAAATCATTGAAAACAAAAACTCAAAATTTATAAGAAAACTAATCCATATTTTTAAATCCACATTATTAAGCTTACTATACTAATCTATTCTGTAGAAGCCTGTAACATTGATCCCTAAATAAATGTAATTCAATAAAAACAAGTTGAGATAATAAAAATCACCATAATGATCAATAAAATAAAACTAAAGTTCAGAGGATCCACCTCAATGTAGCCAAGTCTTTCAGGGTCCAACTCTTCCATAATCAAAGCTGCATATTCTTCTGCTTGTTCCTTTAATCGCGACAATTTGTTTGCAGATGCACTTAGCATTATGATCTACGCATTTTAAAATATTAAATAGTAAAAACAGTATTTACATCCAATAACTTCCAAATGAAAATTAAAAGAGAGAGAGATATTGACTAAAATGACCTCACCAACCGCATGAGAACATAATAATAACTTCTTCTAAGGTAAATATGGAAAATTGAAGATGTCAATCCGTCAACCTCAAGCACTTAAAAGGACGACCCTTATTTCACTAATCGTTGAATTATAATGAAGTAATCCAATAATAATTAGATAAAATGCTTAAGAACATGGGAAGAAAACGTCAGAAGCAAAGAAAAATAGAAACATGTTTTATTTATAACGGAGTAGTTAGGACTGAAATTTCATGGATTTAAGGTCACCGAATCCTCGCCTAACGGGGGATTATTATAAACCAAAATGACACCCTGTAGGCTATGTATAATGTGTATTCCAAATAAGGATCACGTCAGTAGTAATTAATTTATGCCAGAATCTGACAGGGAGGTGTTGGCTAATTCATGCACGTTAATTTAGACTAAGAATTTAATTAAGTTTAGTTTAGTCGATAATGAGAGAGACATGGTTCATTCTATATTATATCAATTTCTTAACTTAGTGTATATATATATATATATATATATACCTCTTTTACTTCTTCCTCAGTAATTCTACCATCATCATTCTTGTCCACCCTGTAACAAGAAGACAAATAGATGAGTAGATTAGACAAAGTAAGATTAAGAATTACTCTACTAATATAGCATATTAAATTTGTGCTTTTATTTTTGAAAAAGACAAGTTTTTACTTGCTCATGTCAAGATCTTAACATTGAAGGAACAGTAGATTAATGTCTATTACTTAAAATTTAAAACATGAAATGATAAAGGCTCAACTGTATATGAAATTAATTAATCTTATAATTAATTAAATGCGTACATGTCGAAGAAGATCTGGAGACGAGAATCGAAGCTTTGATCAGTAATTTGAGACCAAAACTCGTAAAGTTCATCTCTGCTAATCTTATCAACTTTCAATCTTCGTCTCCTGCCCAATGCATCGAACAATTCAAGTGCAAACTCTTTAGAATCTCTCATTCCTTCAAAACAAACAAACATATATTATATGTTGATTGATTCAAATAAATAAGTAAAAAGACATGAAAATGATAATGGATTAACAATAATAATAATAACCAACCTATGCATTGAGCAAAATCAGCGCGATAAAGAAAACCGTCTTTAGCAAGCTTATCAAAATTACTTTGGACTTCATTCCATGCATTAGTTTTACTATTACTCATAAACCTCAATCCACGCAATGCTTTGTGAGCACCGGAGCGAGTCCGATCAAGCTGAGCTCGTTGCTTTCTCAAAGCACGAGCAGCTAAAGCAGATTCAAATCCTCCACCGTTGCCGTTACCGTTAGAAGATAAAACTTTAGCAGCATGTCCATGACTCCAAGAAAACCGCCTCAGCTCAGCCTTCAACTCCTGCGAAAACTGTTTCGCCTTCGCTACAGCCTCCGCTTTCAACTCCTGAGAAAATTGTAACAGCTTATTGGATGAACTTCGCCTCATCGACGATGGCGATCTCGAAACTGATGCAGAGACCGGAGTTTCAGCTCCAGTTGATGATGCACCTCCATCTTCTATGTTAATAACAGTTGCTGCTGGCTCCACGCTCCGAAGGACAATTGTGTCGTCCTCTTGTAAATCAAACGTTACTTCAACAAACTCCTCACCGGAGTTTGAATCTGGAGATGTTCCGGTGCTGACAATTGGTTTACTAGGAACCGTATCGGACGCCCAGCGACGTTCATGTTTCGGTAGCCCCGGCTGCATTGAATAATTATAATTTGGATTGGATTGGATTATATGTATGTATGAATGTTTGTTTATATTATGTCTTTAATGTTTTGAATATATTTATATATGTGTATGTGTGTAAAAATGTAAAGTTGGTAGCGATGGTGTGTTTGTTTGGTTATTAAATGCAGGAGAGTGAGATAGAAATGATTTTTATTTTTTGGTTAGAGAGGAAAGTTTTTAAGCATACATAAGAATTTTGGGGACGCGCTGGCTGGGAATCTAGTGAAAAAGACATTTACACGCGGTGGTTGCTGCTTTGGAAAGAGAAAATTTGAGTTCTCTGGAGAGAGAAAAATGAAAAAAGGGGGAAACAAGAAAAGAAAAAGCAAGAAGAAGACAAGCTTCTGTTCTTTAGGATGCAGAGCAGTGGTGTTTGTGACCACATAAACGGAATGAATGATCCAATTTTCGGCTCATTACGCGTTTTCCCCTATAGATAAAAATAATAATTTTATCATTCGGAAAACATAATTTTTCTTCCATTTATATTCAAAATTTACAAATCAATTACTAAATTTTAAATATATATTAATCATATTCCATATTTACATATAAAATATTTAAAATATAAAGAATTATTACTTATACTTGTCTAGTTATAGGCAAGAAAATCCCAGAAAATAATATACTTATAAGAAGAGAACGATACAAAATAAAATAAAAGGAGGGCTACAATGAAAACGAAATGGTCCTAAAATTACAGAGGGAGGTGATGCGGGGCCGTTGATTTTAGGTTCTTTGAAGCCTGGTCGACGGCATAGATTGATTTGATTCTGGGTCAATTCACCTACAAAATGAGGCATTTTTTATTTTTCTGTTTTCTCATACGAATGTAGAATTAATCTTAACAATGATTAATTTTAATATAAATTACATATTTAAGACTAGATTTGATAATTTAATTTTTATTTTTATGTCTTTTTAATTTATTTGCTCATGGAAATTTTCTTGTCAAAGTAATTAATAGCTACTTGACTTTAGTTTAAAGACGAATATCTACATACTATTTGTTTATCTAATTCGTGCCCCACGTTTTTAACTCTTTTCTATAATTATTTTGTTTTATCTTTTATTTTATATTAAATAGAAAATATATTTTGAAATACCATTGTTCCAAGCCAACTAGCTTATCAACTACATCCAGACTTAAAAACTTAAGCATGTCAACGATATTTTAGAGAATTAGATGGTCCATTTTTTATACAATTCTAACCTAATAGTGTTTATTTCCTGCAGTGTTGAACTATTCTAAAAATGAGTTCACTAATTAATTATCTGAACTTAATTAATTGCAAATATTTTATATTATAAAATTAATTATTCAAGATAATGTAATATTATTAATTGTTATTGATGTGGAGGTAACATTTGTTATGAGTCGGTGTTGAAATATGGATACAATTTGAGTAAAGCATAAACATAACATTAGCAGCACATCTGGTGTAATGTTAGTCTTCACTTTACAAAATTTCATTCACTCATTTCTTCTGCATAATTTAAAACCTCAACAAGTTACACTGTAGCAAGAATTTACATGAACAAGTCATCTGGGCATGTGCTACGGTTCTACTCATTTGCATATCCACTTGAGATTTTAAATGATGTACAGCTAATTACCAGCTCAAAAAGTTAATATTTATTCTAAACAAACCACGTGCATATATATATATATATATATATATGTGTGTGTGTGTGTGTGTGTGTGTGTGTTGGGTGGGTTTTGATGAAATATACATTTATGGTATAGATGCATTTAACTTCCTAAACCCAATTATAATGACAAAACCGTAACAGTTATAGAGGCTCGCACTTTAATTAACTGTGCTTTTACCTTCCAATCATGACAAAAATCAGTGAAAAAATGGAATTATGCAAAAGAAGTTCAAGATTCATTTACTATAGGAGAATGATGATGCGGGCTATGAGTTCTGTTGCCATTTATGTTTTTTCTTTTGGTACACAGCGTAAGGATTTTAGTTCCCAAGGTATAAGCTAAGTTAGATTCATATTTCCTTGGATTTGGGAACTTTGAGATTAATGTCCCTATTTTATTATTATAAATAGTTGCCTTACCCTTGGGCTTATCTCCTTCCCTCCCAAACTAGCAGCCACATTATTCTCCCAATATTTTTAACTAATTTAATTCCTTTCAATACACGTCTAACATGCAAAATGCTTCTTCTCCAAAAAGAAAAAACATGCAAAATACTAAATATTTTTCATTTTTACTTATTTAAATATCAAAAATACGGTTTTGATTTTTTTTTATTTTCTTACTTATTAAAACAACTGAAAAACAATTAAAAAAATCATTAAAAAGCAACCACATTATAAATTTAAAAAAAATAAAAAAATAGTATTTTTTTTAAATATACACAATAAGAAAAATATTTTTTTATTGATTTTAAAATATTTTTAAAAAGTTTCCAAATGCTGATTAAGATGTTGATATCAACCCCTCAATTATTCTGCCTTCATATAAATAATTTTATAAAAAAAAAACAACTTAATATACAACTCTGAAACATATTAGTCATAGAAAGGCATCGATAAATATTAATGTAGACGAAGAAAAGGAAAAAGAAGATTATTTAAAACTTCAAATGAAAGCTATTTAACTAACAAGCTTAATATGGGTCAAAAGGGTTTAGGTCGCCATTAATTAATTTTTGACACAGAAAGCATGCATGGGAGAAGATTTATAGATATTTTGGTTTTTAGATACGAAATTAAATCTTTCCAACCAAATCAAATAACTTGTCCCATAAGACATTCCTAGCCAATATTAAACCCATTGATGATTTTGCCTTTTTCTTTGAAAATATAGCATTATTTAGAAAGAAAATAGAAAATACACTTGACAAACGCCATCTACCAACTTCTTTACTAACTGTTTGACGCAATTAATCCAAAAGAACCACTCACAGTTTTCCTTCATATACGTATATACAATAAGGAAAACTTTCCAGCTGATACCTTCATTCTTAATGAATGCCTCGAACCGATTTGGAATATATACCTCGAAGAAAGAATATAAATGAGAACTCAAATGCAGTGGCAGTTCACTGATATGTTGATTCTGCGGCTAACATTTGACCATACAAATATATATTATAGACATGCATGATTGGTAGATATATTGTCCACGAATGATGAAACTTTGAGGAGTTTACCCACCAGCTGAATTATTATTTTTAAGTGGTTATTATATGATCATCTAGAAACTAATTAAGATTGTCACTAGCTCATGGGCTGCAAATTGTGCCGCCATCTATGCATATGTTTGCTTAGTTCTTGACTATGCACAGCCGGAGTTGGTAACTTGAGATTTTAGGCATTTTCTTCTTTCTTCATTATCTTTTATGTTCTAAGACCAAACATGAATATGGAGAATGGGCTTATAGATTAGGTGGTGATTTTCTACTTAGGTTCGAGAGTTCAAATCCCCATGTATAATTCAAACTTCAATATTTGAGTTTAATCGAGAGGCTTATTTAATGTGGGTAAGTAGATACAACATATAATTGTTTTCAACTTAAATTGCTTATACAATCTTTTTATCAGTAAAATTAGAGGGTAGCTTGGTTGGTTGCTCTTCCTAAATAGGTTTATGCTAGTTTTGAAAGTGACAGCGGTATTGAATCTCTTAGCTCTATTGTATGATTTATCATCTTTACTATAAGAATTATTATGAGATAATACTGTCTCATATTATTACTCGATTTTCATAAAGCTTTAGATAAAACATACTAATTATCAACTCTTACTCATAGCAATAAATTTTGCACTTCGAACTTCTAGACCATCAGTACAACTACTTTATGGATAATTGTTTGAAACTTCAGACAATACGGACTCTAAATTAAATTTCTCAAATGTTTTAGTTAATTGTACGACATATAGATATATGTTAGATCAAGAATAAAATAACATATACCATGCGTAGAAGCACTAATTAGTTGTTTTATTTCTCGTTCTTAATTAATTATTAACTGATATTAATTTTATTTTATTTTTCTTTTTACTTTTAACAATGTTTTTGATTCTGAGTTGAATGGTGATTATGATTTGCTAAGCCAACTACATATGAAAATAGAAGGTAGTTTAAAATATCTTCCATTTTGTGCGACTCCAATATGAAAGAGACAGTCTGATCTTAATTGGGTAATAGAAAGGAGGAAATCATGTTCAGGTAACACTTAGATTGCAATGAGATTAATTCTAGGATTAAATCTCAAAATAAACAATAAGGATTCATTAGTAACCTTTAAGTATACGGAAATAAATTTATATACCAAACAACTAATAAGATAGGACCAACAACTCATCCCTCGTAAATTTGCGGATGGCCTTCATGTTTAAGCAATTAATTTATGGAGAGATCCAATTATTTGACTAATTTCAAATGCTTACTCGCATAACTTCTTTTTCTTTTATCCCACAAAAGAAAAAATAATAATAATAAATAAATACTAAAAGAAAAACTCGTCTTACTGTGCACTTCTTCTTCTTAGAAAATAAAGTAAAAAATCAACAAAATTTAGCCCATTAAAGGAAGAAATCACACCAAATCTTTTAACCAATATCTTGTAGCGTTATGCCATTTATATGGGAACAGGTTTATAAAAAGGCCAGGCAAACATCTCCCAATTAAAACAAACCAAATTAGATTACCATATAAATATGAAAAGGCAAAGGCATGTAAATTAATAGCATATAGTTATATGCGGAAAAACCCTTCATCTTTCTTGATGATAAATTGTAAATTACTTGTTTGTTTGTGCCATTAAAAAGAAAACAAGTCAGCTTTTTACCGATTATAACTGATTAACTTATCTCTTTTAAATTATTTAAATAATCTTATATATACATATAGAATTACATTGAAAATACTGATGACGAGGTCGAAGCACGATAGGAAAAGGGGTTTTATATATATTTTAAAAGAAAGAATTTGGCATTAATAAAATTCAAGTCATAATATATGTATTTTTGTATTAGTTGGATAATTATTATTATTATTTTGGTCACGTTTGGGGATTGTCTGACTTTTACGAGTACCATCCACCAGTAACTTGAGACATGAGTTTAGATTAATAAGAATATTAATAATGCAAAACAATTAGCAATCCAACATAATTTTATTTTTATTTTTATTTTATATCTTTTTTATCTTGAGATGGAAGTTGGTCGTGAATAGTTGGGCTTCTAGAAGATCTTTTACGTATGAAGCCACTGATGACGAAATGGGTCCACCACAGAAACATCTCAAGTCAATTACTCACCAACTCCTCTAAATTAATAGTCTGCTTAAATTAGCCACATCTCAATTTTAGGTTTAATGGCGTATCTTTTTTGGAATTTTTAGAAAAATTCGATTCATATGTATATCTATACAAAAAGTATTTTTCTTAAAAAAAGAATCTATATTCTATGTGATTTAAAGCTTGACCACAACTTTCCCACAAAAAGAAAAAGGTCGAGCATAATATGTTGCATTTTCTTGAGTTAAGAAGATTCACATCTCGTTGATTTTAATCTAATTGAAAAATTATTTACTTTAGCTCTGTAAGCCTTACCATTTTATTATTTTAATAGATACATGAGTATTTCAAAATGTTATTATATTTTAAATTCAATGCGTTCAACTGTAGAGTTTTTTCAATTTGACAATTAAACAACTAAAAGCCATTTCATATAGGTAGTTCCAACTCTAAACATATACATTATTAGTCATTCTTTATTCCGTTTGATATGAAATTAATTCATTTATATACGACGATATTTTAGGAGCTTATCAATAGCTGCTCTTTATCCAGACATCTAATAATCTTTACTTCCGCGTCCATTACTCGCTTTATGGATCACTATTGTAGAGTCGGTTGTGGTCGCATGTAGCTTGATAGTGTATGCATATCTCAGTTTGGAAGAGTTTCAAGTTTGAGATTTTTTTTTCTTTTGTTAAATAATAATTTTGTTTAAAAAAAGAGAGAGTAACACTCAACTTATTCTAAAGAAATACGGATTGTTTATTGGTAAAATATTCTTTTCATTTTCATATTCTAATTTTTAAGGAAAATTAAAACTTTTTATTTTTATAGAGAATTTGTAAAAAATATTTACTTTATAAAAAAAATTATTTTTTATTTGGGTTCGTAATATTTTAAGTATAAAGAATAGACTTGATACAAATGAAGTGAAAATTCATTAGTTTTATTTTAGAACAAATGACTTGTTATGTAAAGAAAACATATTAAATTTGTTTTCAAAAATTTTCTAAAGTTTAGTTATAATTTTGAGAACATAAAAAGTTATTTTCTATTTTTATTTTAGAAAAATAGTACAAGTAAATATAAAGTCTTATTTTCTATCTTTATTTAAAAAAAAAAAAACTGACATAAATTTTCAATAAGTAAACATATTTTAAAATTCTTCCCTCTGATTTGTAATTAAAAGAGAAAGAAAAAGAACTCAAACTTAGATATTATACTGTCGTAATATGGCTTATGAGTTATGAAGGAAGAACAGACGTAACCAAAAAAGATATCTATTAATCTTATGAACATTTCAAATGAAAATACCTAACTCAGTTTAATTTGCTTCTATCCACGTTCATGTCTCAAGCAAATGATTTATGCATACGTATAGAATTAAACGAAGTAATTTCCTGTGGTATATATAAGTGTTTAAAAAAGGACAGATTAACGAATCTTCTGACCCTCTTTTGACATTATATGAAACCCTAAACACAGTTCTTTTGACTAAAAAACCATCATAGTCCATCTACCACGCATAGAAAAATTGAGAAAAAATAATAATATTACATTTACCATTATAATCCTAAAGTCTCAAAAGCAACTAGATGTTTTGATGTTTTATTAGAATGATTCGATTTTTCTTGTGTGTGTATATGCAAATATATGTATCTTTTCTAACAAAAATCTTACAATTACAAGTCTCAAAAGTCAAATCTTTACTAGATATGAACTTGACAGTTTTTGTGTGCAGAGCAATTCCACATCATTGAATTTTTTATTTTTTATTTTTTATTTTTTTTCTTTCGTCGAAACTGTAAAACACGTACATATACAGATATAAATAGTTAAAAAATATTTATACAATATTATATATTTCTGAAAATTACTAAGAAGTAGAAAAAGACAAATAGACTCCTCACTTTGTAGAGCAAAACAATTATCATGCAAAAGCTGTAGCTCAATGTCCTTCCAGTAACAAATAGACTTCTTCTTCTTCTTCTTCTTCTACCTTGTTTTAAACGCTCGACCCCATTAATAGTCAAGCATTAACCCATATTCAATCATAGCATTATGGTTCAATTTTTCTCCTTTCTATGCAAAATTAGGAAAGCATGTAATATGCGTATCTAACCTACTAATTAACAACAATTTTATAGTTAATAAGCTAAACTATTGGGGAAAAAATTAGAATAGTTTGCACGGATCAAAAGCTTTGGCAATTTCATAAGGATTGCAACTGGCATTAAACATTCAGATAGTTTAGTTTAATGGAGTATTTATTCAAATGTGTATATGAAATGATAAATGTCTCTTTTAACTCAATTAAAGTTTCAAATTCAAGCTTTAAATATGCAGCTGCATTCAAACTTTTAAAATAATAATTTATCACTTACAAAAATTATGTCTGACATATTTTATACTTCACTTCACTGGAATACTAGATAAAGAAAAGAAAAAAAGAATTAATGAAATATTTAAGAGGTTCACTAAACAAGCATATACTTAGCACCCATATCATCTCGGGGTACACAATATTATCATAAGAAAATAAAGAATAATTCATATACAGAGTTTACAAAAACTGCTTGAAACCGCCATTCAGAGTTTGCTAATAAACATTCCAGCTATATGTTATGCCAACCATATGACCAATCTTTATTAATTGCATAAATTGTAGTCCGTAATTTGGCTTCAAAATCATACCCATGATTTTTACAAAGCCTTTCCAGTTAACCACTGCCTCCCATGGGACCTAGGCTACTAAAAGATGCTCCATTTCTATTAATTTCGATACAACCTAGAGCAGGGAGCTACCAAGTGACAGAAACAACGGGATCAGTTAGAAGTTTGAATTCAAATCCTTAAAATATATAATTATTTCAGTTCATTCCAAATTCATTTAGAACTTTAATTTTACTAATTGTATTTATTCAAATCTAATTAATACTATTGGTATACTACTGAATTCATCCAAACTCGATTATATTTTTATATTTATCAATATTAGCCGAAAAATAGATACCTTACCCAAATTTATATAAACAATTTGAATTAGAACTATGTATTATAACACATTAAAGTCGCAAAAGATAATGGAAGAGTTGATCCACAACAGGAAAACTGACACTTTTGCTGAAATTTATACATATATAGACTTAGAAAAATGCGTGCCCACCTCAACAAAAACCATCAATCATCATGGATTAAGTAGTAAACGGTCCATCTTAGCTTTACATACGCATTTCTTTCTTCTTCTTTTTTGTTTTTCCCTGATTAGAAAGATTGTCCCATATCGAAAAGTGATTGTATTTAACGAGTTTATAATAGTTTAAACTAAATACCATTAGTATTTAGGGATTAATTTTTAGCTTATGCGCACAGACCCAATACGTCTATAATTATTGGATCAGTTGGAGTATGAACTCAAGTATTGTGAATAGCCGAGTGATTAGCCTATTAGGCTTTGTTCTAACACCGACAAAATCTCTTCTCTGTCTAAAAAACTTCAAAATGAAAAGATTTCATCTAAAAAAAAATGAATTTTTGTCAAATCTCCCGTTTTAATAAATAAGAAATTAAGTTATTTTAATAAGTTTAAAATCTATTAATTTGATGTGCATACCAACTAAAGATTATAAATAAATTCATGAAACTAAGAATTTATAAAATCTTAAACTTTTTTATAATCTCTTGATTTTATATAAATTTTAAAAATCCAATTCCAGACGAGACCCAAAAGTTTATTAGATGGAATTCAACATGATTGATCTTTTCACACTTATGCATACTGCATATGAAATTAGGAGTTTCAAATTTAAATTTTTCAATCCATTAATGTGAAACCTTTGTAATGCAATGTTACTGTAATAATAATAAACTAGTGTAGGGGGAGCCGACTAGGTCTTGATTGTGGCTTTAAACATGATTATAGAAAAGGTTGTTTCCTGTTTTGGTGGTGGATTGTACGAATGTTGGCTTTCAGTAATTGGAAGCTGTATAACAATTATTAATGTATTGACCAAATTTGCTGTCTCCTAATATGATGCTTTTTTAACTTAATTTAATTAGTAGCTTCCTTTAAATAGCACCAAAGACTCCATTGATCCAATAATAATTAATTTGATTAGCAGATTTTAGAATTGATATATGACAAAGCTGAATGTGACAATGGCTGCAACGTAACACAACAACAGTAAATAACCATGACAATGTGTTGACTTGGATTAACTTCAACGGCTGAGATTTTCTTGGAAAATTGAGTTTATATTTCAAAAAATAAATAATTACTTCTTGATAAATCATTAATTATGAATTTGATGGTCAATATTATATAGGTATAACCTATTATACTGACAATAACTTAGAATGACTTCAATTCTCTTTTTTAAATTATCAACAGATGTAATGGTGTTTTAGTATAACAAAACACTTCAAAAGAAAAAAGATGGAAATAATTTATAAAGATTGAAATCTAATTAGTTTTAGTTATTTTCGGCATTGATTAAAACTAAGTCTAGTTTTATTAGTACTCATTCATTTTAATTAAATTAATTTAAATCCAAATAAAATACTTATAACATAGTAAATTCGTTTTACTTCTATTTTCATTTTAGAATAATATAGTTATTAATAACGAAGTGGTCTAATTGGTATTTTTATTTATTAAATTTAAAAAAAAATCCTAAATTCTAGTATTTTCATTTACCATTAATCAAATGTCAATGGTTTGTTATTTTTATGATGAGTAATAAAAGATTTTTACTATTACGTGTAACACACCTGTAATAAATAAATGAATAAAAAAATGTGCATCAATGAATTCATTTCTAATCAATAAAAAATACCATGAAGAAGAAAAGAATAATATATATGAAAAATATTTTCTACAGCTAAATAATCCCTTGCTTTCTCCCAATAGTATAATTATAAGGGTTTAATACATTATTAAAAGTTAGGTATTATGATTTAGAACCGAAGTGTAAATGTTTTCTTTCTCTCAAGTCCTCTATTTATTCTTTATTAAAAAAGAAAAAGAAGAAGAAAAGACTTTTTATTTTATGAAACAACTCGTGAATACTTCAACAGCCTCTTTAATTTATAACAATGTCAAACCACAAACAAAGTGTATGTTGTGAAATGGAATATATAATTAATTTTGGACACCGAAATATGCATAAAATAATGAAACCCATTCCGAATTTTATGAAATGATGGTGCTGCTTTTTTCACCTTTATATAGATAAACAATATAAACTATCATTCTCCGGGTGGCCATTTCCATTGCACGTTCATGCTTTTTCTAAAGTGTTCTTATTTTATGGTATCTCTAGCTACTTTTTTAACATTTCTTTACATAATTTGAACTCGTACCTTCTAGATAAAAAGATTTATGTGTATAGATATTATGTTAGTTTCAATAATAATGGAGAGAGAAATAAATGGTTCATAAAAAAAAAAAAAGATTGATATAAATGTAAATTCCACTCACTTAATGGATTAATAAATATAATGTTATCTAATGTAAATATATATATATATATATATATTCGCAAGACTATTTTAGAATTGGACGAGTTTTAAATATTTTATCATTTTATTTGGTCTTTTATGAAAGACATCAAAGTTTGGCTTGAAACAGTTTTATAAAATAAATGGGAATGCAGTTTGGATTTAGTTAGAGCGGAAGTATGGCTAATTTGACTCACTTTTAACTTTGTTTTCTGTAGTGAAATTGATAGGATTAGGAAAATGACATCCAAATTGCTTGAGACTTGGACATGTGGGTTCTCATTAGCCTGATATTGTGCTCATAGCAGACATTATTTGTGGCTTCATATTCATAAGGAATAAAGAAAGTTCCACCGATAGCAGATATCAATTTGTCAATAAATTAATACTCTACCGATTAATTGTTTGTCTCCAAATATAAAAACTTAAATTTAATTTCTCCATAACCTTTTTTCTTAAACCAAAAAAAAAAGTCTTTGAAGTAATATAATAATAAACTTCAGTTTGAGCTTCAAAATGAGATACTGCATGAAGGAGAAAATTGAAGTAATTAGAAATAAATTTGTTGCCATAATGTTTCTATTTATAAAAATTTCTTTTGTTGTCAATAAGTTTTTTATATATATAGATTTAAGTTATGGATGGAGAGACTATAACTCGAGACATTCTTAAATTTTATAAATTAAAAACATTAATTATATTACTTCGTAATTAAGGAAGAGATTAATTTTATTGGATATTGTATTGGATTTTGAAAGAAACTTTCTCTTTTCACTTTTATGGGTGTTGAAGTTTTCTCTTGCGGAAGCATCATTAATGGTGAAAAAATAAACAAACTAAATAGAGCATTTAAACAATTAAATTTGTTAAAAAATATTTATAAAATTGAATTATAATTTAATGTTATCAAGTGAACCATACTTCATACAAAATTATATTTTATTGTTCATCACCATAATTGATAATTATTGAAATAGCAATGGAAAATAATGCATTTTTTATATTTAATTTTTATATCAAATTATATTTATTAATTCTCATGAATAAAGTATTTTATTTATTCTGAAAATTAACTAGAAGACAAAATATATTATTAAACTCTTAAATTTATCAAGTTTATTTTATTAAATTTTTTATTTTTTATTTTTTTCATTAAGCTCGTGTACTTTTACTTTTATTTTTATTAATTATTCAATGTTTTGAATAAAAAGTAAAAATAAAAATTACAGGAATTCAATAAATAAATTAATATCTCAATATATATATATAGTCTTTAATTCAATAAAATTGAAAATACAAGAATTTAATAAAATAAAGTAAAAATTTAAAAGCCTGATAAAATAAAACTAAGGAATTCTAAATTATTCAGGAGCTTAGTCTAAAACAAGAAGTACAAATATGGAACACATGCATATATGCTCATGACAATGGTTATATTGTATGATAAATTGGGTAGAGTCCTTCCTTTTATTAAAAATTCGAGAGAGAAGGACTCAGGAAATGACTCAAAATCAAGAATTAGGCTAAGGGCCCAAGTCAACTGAAGAGTTAGTACTCATGCTAAGTCTCGACAGACCCAAGATTATTAAATTTAAGGGCCCTGGCTACTTAGTCATGAATGGGCAGACGGGCCTAACTCAATGATCACATCTTGGAAATATTAATTTGCAGACAGTTGTTTCTACCAAACAATTCCTGATATATGATAATGACATAATATTTTTGGAAATGAAGCATTTTAACTGGATACTAAGCTTTACTTGGAAAAGGTAAATGCTGGATTAAACTACTCTGACCTTATATAATTCTAATTATGATTTCAAGATTGAAAACAACTAGAAACCTGGAATTCCTAATCTAAGATGTGCCACCGCAATTTAAATTCCATCGGTTAACACATAATTCTCTTTTGCTAATTCTAACAGGGAATAAAAATTGGAGGAGTTGCCGCTAATTTTCCAGTCAGCTTAAGTGAGTCTAAACAAATTTAATGACTATATATTAAAAATTAATTTAATCCTTAATCAGTCAAAAATAAAACATTGATTATATTAGAATTATAACATGTTTGATAAAATTTATAATTTTATTGTTGTAAATGATTACTGCTATATAAAAAATTTCATCAAGCGATTAGTATTGTAGTTTATAAGTTAGCTTCCAACTGATGAGGCCCAACAAAGGAAGCTTCTCCTAATTTGGTCTTATTAAACTCCTCAGAAGAATAAAGAACACAAACACATCAATTGCAAGTTGCAACCTTAAAAAACAATACTATAATATATTCCACTCTTGCATGGCTATTTAATTTTTCACCACTGCAAAACAGATTATAGTAATCGCTATCAAACCAAACCGACACGTCAACCAACAAATGTGCACGTGGTTTGACACCTTGTCCTAAGTCCTAACTTCAATGTATTGATATCCTTTTTTTCTTTTTTACTTAATTTGGCAGGGAATCATATCAAATAATGGACCCACCATACTCGATACGTTCTGGAAATGGCCACGTGTCTTATTAGTACCTATGAATCCCTAATGAACCAACCATGGACACAAATCCAAGCTGCATGTAATGTTTCTCTTCTTTATTTTTTCTTTTGATTAAAAATACTTGTACCTTGCCAATTTTTTTATTAACTAAAGGAAGATCATATTCTGGGTGGTTCTTTGAAAACTTGTCATAAACAGTACTGATGGAAACTTTATTATTAAATTAATAAACAGGTTAAATCTATTTTTAATACTAATTTCTGATAAAAATCCAACCCTATTTATCTATTTTCTTTTAAATAATCGGACGCAATTACTACTACTAATATGATTAAAGTGAAAATATCTTTATATTAATAGGTATTAATATAAATAAGAAAAATCTCATTATAATCAGCAGACTTAAAATGACTGGTTTTATATTTTAATTTTTTTATAACATTTGATAGCACAGTCCAGATAGCGACAAATTCTCTACTTCTACGTGCTAAAATAAATTCATAATAAGATGAATCATTTATTATTATAATAGGTATTAAATTAGTTGATATATCCTAATAGATCAATAGACTTGAATCATGTTTTTAAATGATTTTGATCAATTTAATTAGGTACCTGTCATCTATGTTTATTATGTTTATTGTTGAATTCTTTATACGTTTAATATACAAATTAAAAGAATACATAATATAGACTAGGTATTTTCATATAGAAGTACTCCCACACTGTAACTTTTTAAGTCCTATTAGATTTCTAACTATGGTCTCCAATCAAAAGTTCACTACGAGGACCATTATATGAAAACTTGGACTTGAATTGCAGAACAGTATAGAGTGGTGACCAAAAGATTTAGGTCTAAAGTGGCTAAACATAGGACCTCTTTTAAGTAGTCGTGTAAAAACAAGATAGGATATGCATATTCAGACATTTTTGTCAGTTCTACAACCCACTGAGGGGAGCAAATGGTTTATCAGTTCAAAAGATGAAGCAGTCATATCAATTGAAAGTAACCCAACACCAGAAAGATCAAAATGAGGAAAGTGAGAATGGAAGAAGATGTAGGAAAATAGTTCGATAAGTGTGATGGTCGGCTGCTTATGCGGAGCAACAAAATCACATTTGAATTGACTAATCTTATGAATAACCATTAATTAGGGTACACATACTCAATTATTGTCAAAGATGCATGTAGAATTTGATCAATGAGGCAAGCAGAGGGGGGCCACAAACAAATCAGTCGGGACCTTCTTGTTTGGGTGGATATATATATATATATTGTTGAATTTATGCCCCTGAGACTTTTGGTTATTGCACTATATGGCTAGAAGCACATATTTTTCTTTTTTTTTTTTTTGGTTTCCTAAAGTCACTAAATATTATAAAATAAAATTTGGGTCTTAATCTCATAGCTTCACAATCTTGTCCATAATAAGAAAAGAACCCTTAAACGAAAGAGAAAATATAACTCAAAAACTGTTCGAGTCTTAGTGAGTGAATGAGAAAGATATGGTAGCATTATAAGCATTAAGCAGGACAAAAGTAAGTTTGTGCAATGCAATCTGCTCCTAATTGTCCTCCTTATCCATTAGAGGAAAGACGTGTTCAAAGAGAACATTGTTGGTCGTAATTAATTGATTACATTTAGGCCCTACGTGCATGTCTAACATTGACAAACTCTTGTCTGTGAAATCTGAGCCAAGACACTCTTTCTCTTTGCCGCACCTATCACCATGAAACAATTATCTTTCTATAACCAATGTTTTATTTAACAATTTTAAATCAAAATCTATATTCTTTTATCATACAAGTCATTCGGATTTAAATAACTTTTCTAATTAAAATGTAACCAAAGTACATTTAATATCACATTCTACTACCTTTAAAAAAGTGACTCTTGAGAATTATATTATTCTTTTTTTCAAAAAGGAAGAACATTGAAATTGAAGTGATCCCCATAAGTTACAATTGGGTACGTAGTATACAAAAGTTTATCTGCCAGCCAGTTTCCATGCATGCGCATAATTGCTATCACAGTTAATATGTTTTAAACTTAAATCTTTTATTCTCTTCTGAATACCTATGGGCTCAGTTTTACTTCTTGGTTTTGGCCGTGATTGTGAGTACTTAATTAATTTAATTTTTATTTTGGAAGAATCCAGTTATAATTAATACTTGAAATCTTCATTGAAATGCTTTTAATTTGAATATTACCAATTGGAGTGTAGGACATCACATGTACGCTAATTAATACTTGAGATCTTCATTAATTAACAAGACAATTGGAGATCAATCCATTCCCTTCTATTCCAAATGTGCTGCTCTCCTTCTACTAATTTGTTATAGGTCTAATAGTCTAAAAAATTTAAATCTTTATAAATATTTGTTGTTTTGACAATTTTTTTTAAAATTATCAATTTAACTATAATTTAGCCAATTGAGTGCAATTTTAGCTCAATTGAGTTGTTTTTTAAAATTGAGCAAGGTGAATAATGACATTATCACCGATTAGAAAATTAAAAATCTAAATTGATGGGTTTTAATGCCATATTATTTATACATATTGTATAATTTTGAATTCCCATCTCCTAAATGGCATATTTACATTGCTTAATTTTGACTAATAATTCAATTTGGTTAAAATTATACTCAATTGGTCAAATTATAGCTAAATTGACAATTTTTAAGAAATTGGTTAAAATAGCAAATTCTTACAAAAAAATTAAATTTCTTAAGCTATTAGGCTGTGATTATATTATTTTTTCTCTTACATTAGAGAAATTACTAGCGTAATTAACTTTCAAATAAGTAATATTTGGTAATGGATTGAAGAAACGAGAATAAAATTAGAGTAACTATTATATAATTAAGAGATTTATAATAATTACAGGTTTATTGTTGATCAATTGAAATTGTATATAGATAATTAAGGGTATTTTAGAGCGTTAATGATTTGTTTCTATATATAATATGGTATAAAGATGTGTTTTACCTCACTTTAGTTTTTCTTGTCTACATTCAGGAAATAATACAAAAAATGAGAATTTGAGCTTAAAACGCACTAATGGGCGTAATTGGACTGCAGCTATTAAAGGCTCAAGTATCAGACACGTGGGCTATTAATAGTTTGGGCCTAGCTTAATTCATTAAGGCCCAAAAATGGAAGTTTAAGTAATTATTATATAATTAATGGATAATTATCATTTGAGTTGTTTAGTTTGTTTAGGACAATAAGGGATAGACTATAGGAGTTGTGTGTGGAGAAAATAACTTTAGAGAAGGGAATCTCTACAAGAAGTAGAGGTGAATTAGAATAGGGAGTTCTTTGGCTACTGGGTCTCTAGGAAGAAGGGTTCCATTATTCTCTGCAGAAAATTCTGGAGTTCATCATTTTTGACATCTTGCTAGCTTGTGTTGCATCATTCTTTGAAAAACCAGAGAAGCTTTTCGAATACGTGGAGAAAATGACCAATCTTCTTCCTTCCTTGAAAAGCCTTTGAACTTTTAGGGAGTTTTAATTTTCTGTTTTATGAATCTTAAGTCTTTCTATTTAATTACAATGATCATTGGATTAAGTATATTAGGCTAAGTCCAATAAGTGTTTAGTTTGGATTTTTACTTATGTATGAACCTTATATATTTTGAGTTTAATGAAAGATTTCTTTTCCTTCATATGTTCATTAGTTTCATCTATTATTATTGATGGACCATCATATCAATTTAGTAATAATATGTGTTATAAAAATCTTTAAGTTAAAAATATTAGAGACATCATCTTTACTTTAATCTATGTTGGTATAAGAAACCTAAGTTGCATCATTAGCTTCAGTGACTTGGGGAAAATGCACATCACCATCTCATTTGTTAAATTAAGGCTTAAGGGAATTAAGGGAATTAAGAAAATTACTAAGTAAAAGCTATACTAAATGTTATTTTATCATATAGTTCATATTAATCATTCTAGTTGGATATTTACTTTCTGGTTATTTAATTTCTTTTATTAAACTAAGATTATTCTCAAAACATCGGCTTAGAGTGTTTATATTTACTTTCAGTAATTTGTGTGATAGTTGGTCTTCATAACATATGCTCTACAATTCTTTGTAAGATCGACCTCGTGGTGAGCTTACCCGAATTACCATTCGATTCGTACACTTGCAAATACTTATTTAGACACATTAATTGCACACATAATAATTGATTAAATAATATATAATTTAATAATTGAAAATAACGATGAAATATAAAAATGTAAATTTGCCCCTCCCTTTTTCTCTTTTATTTTTACCAAACAACGGAAAATTATAAACTCTTCCACCCCGTAACAAAGATGATCTTAGATTTAAAAAGCATACACGTGTCATACTAAACTTCTATAGACCACCAAAAAACTCTGTAGAAAACTTGATTTATTTTTCTTAATCACACAAACAAATTAACGAAATACAACTAATTACTCTACAAACAAAAGGCATGTGCAGATTATATACTCAAGTCAGTTAGGTAAGATTTCTATTGTCTAAAATGGTAAGAAAATCAAAACTTTCCTGTTAACAGCAACAATAGTTTCACGCGCCACGCACCCATGTCTCCCTTCTAACAAGCAAGCCAAAATCAAAGACATTTCACATTATTCAAGCATTATATATATAAGCTATAAATATCTGTCTCTTTAAGAAGCTGTAAAAGAAAAGGAGAGAGAGATAGATACTGATAAAAACAAAAAAAGGGTATTATTATTATGAAGAAGTTCTTTTTTTTGAAATCTTTGTCAAGATCAGTCCACGATGAAGAAGATCATCAGCAACAGAATGAGACCAAGATTGCAGATGATGGTGGGACGTGTACATCGCTAACGGTGTGGAGAAAGTCACTTATAATTAACTGCAATGGATTTACAGTGATTAATTCACATGGAGATTTAGCTTATCGTGTGGATAGTTATATGGTTCGTCCTCATGAACTTATTCTCATGGATGGTTCTGGAAAATCTGTCCTTACAGTGCATCGACGAAAGGTAATTATTTACCTTCTTTTCAGATATATATATATATATATGTATATATAATGGGTATATGATTTAAGAGATCAAACGTACGGCTTAATCTAATATAGATGAAGTTCTTGCAGAAGCTTGGATTGGGAGATAATTGGGAAGTGTGCGCAGGGGAAGTAGGTAGATATTGTTCAACAACAACTGAATTGACAAAGAAGCCAATTTGGAGTGTGAAGAAACATATCAGCATACTACGAGGAAATGACAATGTACTTGCACATGTTTATAGAGGTAGCTGCATAGAGAAAAGAAATAATTACTCATATGTTATTGAAGGTTCTTATAGGCAGAGATCATGTAAAATCATGGATGAATCAAGAAATGTTGTCGCAGAAATCAAGAGGAAAGAAGCAATGGTAGTTGGGGTTTCTTTTGGGGTTGAAGTTTTCTTATTAGTTGTACAGCCAGGGTTTGATCCTGGATTTGCTATGGCTCTTGTTTTATTGTTGGATCAAATGTTTTCATAGATTAATACATGTTTTTATGCTTTTCTCTTTTTTTTCATTTTTAGTTTGTTAGGTTTGTTTTTGGATTTGATTAGAATAGTTTGTGTTTGTGTATCTTCTGGTGACAGGGAAGGAAATTGGACCCAAAAAAAAAAAAAAGCAAATGGAGGAGGACTTGATCTTGCCCCTGCACTACTTCTCTCTGGCTTTGCACAATTTCAACTTTTTTATTTAAAGAATAAAAATAAAATTGAAACGAAATTAACAAGGAAGTGGAAGAAGTGTTGGGTTACCAGTTAAAGCAGTTGTTCTAAATTCCCAGATTTTGTCTTTTCAAAGACCGAGTTCTCTTCTTTTTTTTACGGTCAAAAAGGAAAAGGGCAAATTAAAGAACAGTCCAACTTTTCAAAGCTGCAACATTTGAGGTTTGAGGCCCTCTCTTCTCTTGATGCTTTTCCTTTTTTTCCAAAAAAAAAAAAGAAAAAGCAAAATAACACATTCCATCTAGTTATACTGAAATAGTAAAACAAAACCAAATTTTTCAACATGGAGATGCGGGGTATCGATCCCCGTACCTCTCGCATGCTAAGCGAGCGCTCTACCATCTGAGCTACATCCCCACTTGTTCTTTATGTGGTCCTGCTAACTTAAGTTTCATTTTCTTCTCTTTCTAAGGCCCTCCCTTCAGCTTCATTGAAGAAAATGGCCGAGCAATCATCCATCTAAGCTATCTAAGCAGTGAAGAAAGAAATGAAATTTCTATTACCTTTCCAATGATCTACACAAGGCAAAGAATTTCTCTGCTGTAAACTACATGTCTACTTAATGTTACAACATTTCTGACTGTTCAACCCTCGAGAAGAACAGCTGCAACAAATTCCAACCCACCTACAGTGTAGCCCTACAACTACAACAACCCCACTATGTACATCAACCCAGTTTGGCGGGCACTGTAAAATCACAACAATTGACTGGTGTTTTATCAGTCCTGCCTGTCACATTCCCGGTTCCAATCCGTTCGAATTAATTTATGGAATTTCTGTTGACCATTGCAACTTCTGTGCAAAACCTTAGCAGGCGGCGGAGTCATACATGATTGCTTAACAATGCAGGCTGTCGAGTCTCTGACTGATTTATTCGGTGATGATCTACTTGATTTGGGCGTAGACCAGTTTATTGGCCCCTTTCGCACACCATTCACATGTGAGAGATAATTCTTGTTCTCAATTGTTGAGAGTTTAAGTCTCTTTGATGTCAGTGTATGGTCGACACTATTTTTTTCCATCTGATCAGACCCCATAACTAAAGTCGAGGGTGCAAATATATCTTCAGGTTTCTCAGCTGATTTTGACTTGCGAGCTTTCATAACCTTTTGTGAGGGTTTCTTTGGCCACTTTACCATTCCATCTTGGTTTAACCTCGAGGTAGAAGTGGCAATGTCATACAATGTTTGAGCAGCCGCCAACAATCTTGGACATTGCCCAACTGTCACAAATATAAACGAGTAAGAATGCTTATACCAGTCAGTTAAATTCCTTGACTCGGACAAAAAACCAGCAACAGACCACTACATCTTGATTGCTTGCACAAACATGGGTAAGAGCAACAAATTGCTGCCAAGTCTAGGTAACAAGCAAATAAAGTTACTAACTATAAATCATACCTTTTCTATGATTCTTCAGGTCACTTCCAGATTCTGAATTTGCAAGAAAAATGACTTCATTAAAGCTATTTAAACATTTTGATACATCCAAATTAAACTCAACTCTCAAAAGATGACCCCAGAATAACTCACCCTTAATGAAATCTGTGCCGAGGGAGGAAGGGAGGGTCAGAGAAGTATCTGATATTGATGAACCCCAATTGCCCTGAGGAACAAATGTAGATGAAACAATATTATTTCCTGGGACAGCAAGCTTTGGTCCACTTGAAGGAACTAGGGTATCATCATAAGCCAATGACTCCAAGTCTATAAGACATTTAGGGACAATCCCAAGTGAATTGAAAGTGTTCCCCAATTTCACCCATCTTCCTTGGCATGTGCTCCTACTTGTTAAAAGCTTATTTGCATCAGAATTCGTCCTACAATTGCCACCAAATGTATGTGACCAAGGAAAAGGGGGCAAACTAGGTCGACGAGATGCTTGTTTTCCTGGGCGTGGATCAGGAGCATTCCTTGAAGATACAGCAGGCTTGGCTGCATCAAGAAGCAAAGCCTCTAAATCCTTGGGTGGAGGAAGTGCCAAGCGTTCCAGTGTACCTTTAGGTTGCTCGAATGAGAGATTGAGAAAATTTGCAGAACTTTCACGCTTGCTGCAAGATTCCTGCAACTCCAGAAAGTAAAAGAATTGGCAAATGCAAGACTAATCATTAGCATTAATGTCTGTGAAAGAAAAGATCAGGGAAGGAAGAAAAACTGCAGAATTAGCACTGAATTACAAGTGGGTGACATAGGTTTAAAATGTTATTCTATAACTCATTGAAAACTAGGCCAATAGTTGTGCACACAGCAACGAGGAAGAGGGAGAGAAATTTACATTCTCCTGTCCTACATCCAGAAAATCATCTTAGATCTTGTAAGTTGTAACTAACCTTATTATATGAACATAATTCTGTCATAGATGAATCACCATTATCTCCATTTCCCACAATAGAAATAGAGGTAGTTTGGCCTGTGGGTATTATCTCATTGGAACAGCTATCTATCTCAGCAAAATTCTGGAACTGTGCAGATCTAGTTAGCTGAAGAATAGAGCAAGCCTTTCTAACTGAATGCAGAACGCTTTCGGTTGTGTTTGTTGCTTTCTTTCCCTTATCTTTGCCTAGTTTAGGACACTCATAAATGCCTTGAAGGAGATCATCCAATGATAAATCATCAACAAGTTTAGTGATGTCATGAACATCAGTCTTCAGACCATATAATCCTGATATTACATGCAAATGGACATAAATGAGTTTTATGCAAGTCAAGCCAAAGAAAGAAAACAGATAGCCGATAAAATTAATCATCATTATAAAAGTACAAAGTCGTAAACCATTTTCAAAACAAGAGGCCAGGACAAAAAAAGTCGGTGCAATTTTACAATAGAAATTAGTTGCAATCAACAGCATGATGCATTCTGGAAAATACATTTTAAGTTTGTATTATGTCAATGTTTCTGTAGTATATACAGTGGCAAAGGCAGCAACAGAAAAGACATCCTTCAAATTGCTATAAGAATCAATCATAAGAGAGAAAAGTATTTTGTGTGACCACAACATACCAAAGAAGTTGTTTCCTGCAGCAGCTGAACTAAAGCTCGCCAAACTTGCCTTAACAGAAAAGGAATCATACTTAGTCTTCGTAAGAACTTTAGAATTTCTCCTATCACCTCGTTTGCTGCTGAAGTTGTTCCTTTGTTTTGCTGATTGAGTTTTCTCTAAATGTTTATTAGAGATGACAAAATTAGCACCAAAAAGCTACCCATTTAGACAACTTAAAAAGAAATGCTAATCTAGCAGAACTTCAAATACATAATCAGAGGAAAATACTTGGTTATTCTTCAGCACTAACCAAATTTCAGGGATTCAAACAATCTTTAACGAACTATTAAAATTAAATTCAATCAGAGATATACATCTCATATCTGAGGTTTTGACATAAATATCATGTAACGAATAAAATTAATGGCAATAGAAAAAAGTATGTCCCTAGAGAATATATAGGGAAAAGATGATTTTTCTGTCCAAATAATTGATTAAAGCATGCAGGTATCTTGATAATCCCAAGTACAGGAAACAATACATGTTAATGAACATACCATAAAGCATTATACATATAATAACACTGCATGAATTCACAATAGCTTCCATCACTGTAAGATCACGCATTGTATGTAAGGATTAACACCATTTGAATGAACTAAGGACAGAATACAAGCATAGTGTAAAAGAAAAGTCCACTGAGAATATCTCTACAGTGATAACAGTGCTGGTATGCTTCACGTCACTAAGAAATCAGAACTTCAAGTAGACAAGCACAATTCATACAGCAGGGTTAGTTTACTTTTGAAGGAAAATAGCATTACCATTAGATTCACATTTGATTGGATGTGATACTTGCTTACTACATGCTTCTTTTGCGTTATCAATGGTAGCTGGATCTGTAGTATCTTCTAATAAAGTTACTCGTGGTCTTTTAGAACATCCACTACCACTTCTTGACACTTGTCCTACTTTTCTTTGCACTTGCACTTCTTCATGCCTAGGAATCCAGGAAGGAATTTTTGCACTGCCAAAATGGAGCTGTTTAGACACATCTTCACTAGGAAAGCTAGGCCGATGACTAGTATGCTGACAAAGTTCAGGAGCTGGAACCTTATTCAATGGCGTGGATTCCAAAGAGTTCACTGCGCTTGTTGCATCTGATATTCAGAATCGCAAGAGCATTAGTTTAAATCATATAATGTAAAATAGCATACTCCCACAAATGACAAAAGGAAAACTCATAAATTTTATAGCTATATAAATTACAACAATAACTTAATGGCTCACAAGCAATAAGTTCCAACTTAGTTACTAAAGTAGAAAAGTCCTTCCAATTGTAGCCCCCACAAGTAATTTCATTGAATTGTTATAATCCAATTCAGATTTTTGTGCACGAGAAATTATTAAGCATACATTAATTGCTAACTAACAAAGGGTGGAATTTTTCTTCTGGTCATATTCGTAAAAGCAGTTATTTCATTACCACATAATTCCACAAAGCCCTAATACACTACAGATTTACCTGAAACCTAATTCAAACTATCAAAGAATCAAGAAAAGCAAGAATCGCTAGCTGTATCCAGAACATTTAAGGATAAAAACTACCCAATGATGAAAACAAGTCAATGACTCAATCGAGAAACTTCTCAGGCTCTATCAGTTGTCATCTTTTGATATGTGTGAGCCATTAGTCTTGCAATAGTATAACTATAGATCTGGATTCTGAAGCTTTTCCCTAACTTTAAAGAGACCCTTAATACAGAAAGAGCTACTACTACTTACTAGAAAATTATCTAAAGAGAACCTAAATAACTTATAATTTAATTAACAAAACAGTTATTTTTTTAAGAAAAAAATGAACAGAAAGAACAAATTATCTTATATGCTTTAAAATAAAAATAGAAATTAAGACAAAGAAATCACCTTTCTCACTAAGCAAGGAATTACAAAGCTCCACCTCTGCCTCCGCCTCCATCACCGTAACCCTATCTCTACCACCAAACAGCTCCGGTGCCGCCCCCGCCGCCGCCGCAAGAGCAACAGGATAATTTAATTCGACTGCGTCCATTTCCAATGACTTAAAGACACATGCTTTCCGATCTGTAAGAAAACCACAGAGTCAAGATTCAAGAGTCAAGTATAACGAGTTGGATGAAACGGCGACGTTTTCCGAATAAATTTGATGTCGGAGAAATCGAGGAAATGAATGGATAATTTTTAGAGTAAGAAAGTAAACTGAAGTGTATTCTTTTTAGACTGAAGAAGAGCATGCGCTTTTGCGGCTAAGTAGAGAAAGGGAGAGAGGAGAGGTGTGCGTTTTTAGGGCAAAACATTTTCGAGATAGAGAAAAAGAGGTATATATAGTTTTCGGGATTTGGTCTGTTTATTTTTGATATTGTGGAATATTCCGGTGAGGTGCACGCCGTCGGCGTTATTTATGACGGCTAGTTCTTGTGTGTCTTGGGGTGATTTTGTCATTGGTTTTGTGACGTGGACCTGTCCAATCAGAAATTGTTGTTCAGGGCATTTTGGTCATTTGAATTTTCCTTATCCAGCGACAAGAAATGAGAGAAACAGAGAAATGGAATTTGTCAAAACTCTACTCCACGTGTGGACTTTCGCAAGATCGGACCAATCAAATTGTAAAACGTTGTATGAAATGTTTGACTGGAATTACCAGAGAACCCTTGAGCTTTTTGCTTTTGCAAGTGGCACCAGCATATCTATTTTCTTACATGTATTTTCCATTGAACACCACTGTGCTTTTGGGCTAATTTTGAAAAAATTGCAAAAAAAAAAAAAGGGGTCGATCATAGCTAGCTTGGAAAATTATGGTACATTGGTATGCATTAGGGCTTGGATTTTTTAAATATATAATCTGAAAAATTATATTTTAGATTTAGGCTGGAGTTGAATTTTATTTTAATTAGAAGCCTATTAGGAATTTATATAAATATAGATTTCAATCAACCTTTATAATTAAGTCGAGTTTTACTATTTATAATTCATTTTAGTTGGTTTCTTACTTTTTAAAATCCGTCTAAGATCATCATACTTTTAAATCTATTTAATTTGGAATCAGTTTTCACATCGACAAACATAATTAATTATAACATTTGTAGCCACGGTAGAATGCATTATCTATTTTATTGGATTATTAAAATGACACTGATATAAATATGTTTTTTTCTTTTTTAAACAAGTATGAATTAAAGAATAGTACCACTTGGATGTTGCTTTTAGAAAGTTGTTAGTGCATGTTATTTGATTAATAAATGCTAATGGTGTTTAAGCATCCCACAGAGCTTCTTTCTTTAACATGTATCAAATGTCAGGCAAGCAATTGTATCGACTGAATAATACTAAGAAATGTTCAAGAAAAGCTTATTAGGTTGTGGAGAATTTGTGGAGAATTTGTGAGGATTTGCCTTTTTTCTAGATGAATTTGCACTACGTTGTTACTGTTATAGACAGTATAATATTAATTTTAGTAACGTATTCTCCATAATCTTGACCAACCATATGGGGGTGCTTACAGGGATTATAGCAATCTCTATATATATATATATATAATATATATATAGTATTAATTTATGCTTGTATATTTAATTGTTGACACATAAAATTTTTGTATTGATATGTGTATTTATTTTTGACACATGAAATTCAAATTTATATGTAATTTTATAATTTTTTTATTAATTTATTAATTAATAAGTTACATTCTGAATTAAATATTGACTTTAATTTTAAAAATAATATATCAATTATATTTTAATATTATATTAACTAATAAATAGTTTCCTAATAAGATAATGATACTAATTTTATTTAAAAATATAGTATATTAATTATATTTTAATATTATATTAACTAATAAATTAATTTTCTAATTAGATAACAGTTCTAATTCTAAAAAATAACATCTTAACTTATATTTTTAATATTATATTAAATTATATAATAATTTCTTATTTTAGAAAAATAATCAATTATTTTAATAATATTAATTTATATAATATTAAAATTAATTAATTAATATTTTTCAAATAATTTTTATATTATTGCACTAATAAAATTTTAAAATCTTAAAAGATTAAGAATAATATTTAAAAATAATTAGTTTATTATTATTTATTAAAATAATATAAATTAATATTAAATATTAGAAATTTTATTAAATTATATTTATTAATTTAATTTTATAATTAAAATAATAATAGCGACCGTGCGCAACGTATGGATAAATGACTACTGATTACTTTTTTCTAAATAATCCAAAGTCATTGGATGTGTGGTATTGCCCTATATAATTAAAGAGAATGAAACACAATTTATAGATGCAGACAACATATACATTGGAAGAATATGTTTGCTGATAACCCATCATATATTGGAAGCTCCCTTTTACTGTATGGGATAATAAAAAATTAAAGGTTTTTTTTTTTTTATAAATAAAATAAAACAATGTCTTGTTTAACATAATGAAAAGAAAAAAGAAAAAAAATATTGGCCTAATTATAAATTAAATTCTAAACTTTATATTTTTTAATAATTTTATTTAATTATTTCAAAATTTTAAAACAAATTTTTATTTTTTTATTTGCGATAGTAAAAAAATAATATACGAAGTCGACATTACTTACTAAAAGAATAATATTTATGTATCAGTAAAAATAAATTATCTTATACTTAATTGTACGATCATTAAAAATATCATATGTGCATTATTTTACATATTATATATCTAAATGTAATAAATTTTTTATTAATTTAATAATTTTTAAATTAGTAAACAGAATTAACTTGCCATATTATTTTTTTCATTATAAAATTTTAAAAATTGTTACAAATAAATATTTTTTAAAATAAGTTGAAAATATATATATTCATTTTTCTGCAATAAATGAAGTCATGTCTCCTTTTTAAATAAATTAATGATTTCTAAAGCAATGTGATTTAAAAGGTAACATGTAATTTCGGATGAGGTTGGCAACAAATTGTAGTTTGTTTTAAGATTAAACAACTAACAACCAACTTAATAGCCACTAATTACAAAATCATAGCGGCTCACGGGTCATGACCGCCTTTCATTTGTACTCACAGCTCGCTTTTTAAACAGTCGAAACTATAGTCGCAACTAATTTCCAACTAGTCGGTGGCCACTTCCAATTGTGAACCTTCCTAAACTTTAAATTCAAGCCGAAGGCCTAATGACTAGACACTGTTCAAGTCACAGGTCTGGCTGGATTTAGGCCGGTTTGAAATTCTTATATTTAATTTTAAATCTAACTGATTGAATTGTTTGTGGTCAAGATTTTAATCTAATTCCAACTTAATATTTACATGTAAGAATTTAATTTAAAACTAAACTTATTTAATAGCTACAACAAATATATTTACAAATTTGTATAAAAAGCACAATTAAGTTTTTTTTTTTATAGATTTAATCTAAGAAAAAATCAAAATTCTTTGGGATCTAATAATGGCATTTCTAATTTTACTAGTGTTTTTACCCCTTGAAATCTTGAGATTGGGTCCAAATTGATTGAGTTTGAATTTTTTAAATCTAGATTTAAATTTAATCTATCATAACAAATATGGAACAATTTATTTTATAAATTTTAGATTGAATCAAATTTATTACACGGATCACGAAAAATAATATTAATTTTTGTTGATTGCAGCTTAGACAAATCTAAAGTAAATAATTTTATGTTTAAATTTAAAATTCTTTTGAATAGACTTACATAGGTCGAGCATATCTAATAGTGATTAGTATTATACTTTAATTATGATTTGAGTGCCTTTTCAATAATATTAGAGTTTTTAATTAGTGACAAAATATATCTTTAATATAAATTAAAATGATTACTTGCTACACTAAGATTAATACAACTCTTATTTCATTGTTGACAAAAACTAGATAATTCAGTACCATCCAACAACAAAAATTAATAAGCATAAATAAATAAATAGTTCTTTCTTTTTGAACAGACATAAATAAAAGTTTGGAATGGCTGTTGAAGGGATCACTTCACATTTTTTATGGTAGTGGCTGAAGCAATCAAAATCATTGAAAATTCCTCTTCATAAACATTAATTAAGATATAGACATTGCTATTATTATTTAAATAGATGGAAAAAGAAAACAAATAAAAGAAAATATCTTGATATTATAGTTGACTAGTTGTCCGGCAGCATCATCATCTTTCTGTTCATCCGTCAAATCATTATCACAATAAGAAGTTAAAAATAAATTAATCTGCCCCAAACCCAAACCAAAATCCCGACCCCCACGTGCAAGCTGCGTGCTCCTTCCATTTCCTGATAGGGTTCTGACGATTTTTTTTTATAGGGCTGGTTTCGTTCACTTCTAATTCTATATTGGGTCCCCCACTTGCCGCTCTAATAAACACCGTCTGTCAACACCGAGCGGGAAATGGCCGCCACGCACTTTACCCATTGACCAAACATACCACTTACTAACCTACAAAACACGCACAATAAAAAAAAAATAAAAAACCCCTCCACTCTCTCGCCGGAAACTCTCTCCCACGTTACTTTTAGAGCTACCCCTATTCTCCCCCTATCATTTATTTTCCAGCTAAAGGTATCGGATCTCCCTCGCATCACTCTCGCTTATCGGAAAGAAGTTTCTAGAGTTTAGGGAGAGTGTGTTTGTGGTATTGTTGTTAGGGTTTTGTTTCTTTGTGTGTTTTTTTATGGACGAGACGTTACTTGACGATATTATACGGCGGTTAGTGGAGGCGAAGAATGGAAGGACAACGAAGCAGGTGCAGTTGACGGAGGCAGAAATACGGCATCTTTGTTTAGCGTCAAAGGAGATTTTTCTTAGTCAACCTAATCTTCTTGAACTTGAAGCTCCTATTAAGATTTGTGGTAATCTATTAGTAGCTCAGTGTTTGATTTTTCTTTTCTTTTTTTTTTGGTTAGTTTTGTTTAATGTTGTCAAATTTGCGAGAGTTTTTAAATTTATTTAAAGGTTGAAAAGTTGAACTTCTGGAAATGATATTTTCTGAATACATAATTTTAAATTCACAAGAAACAGTGATACAGGACGAAAGCTAGAAGCTAACGTTTGGGTTCACTATGGATGATGAGTTGCAGTTGAAGAGAAGTAATTTTGATTTGCCTTTTGTACTGGAATAATAACCTTTTGTAAAATGCAAAATACAACATTAAACATAAATGTTGGATACCTCAACTACCAGCAGAGAGCAAACATAAAGTGCTTAAAGATTGTTATATATATATATATATATATATATATATATATATATATATATATGTATATATATATATATATATTATCATGTCAAGTTTATGCTTACTCTTTTAAATTGGATGGTGATGAGTGCTAATCTATTTGGTTTATTTTTTTATGTAGTAATTAGATGAAATTTGCACTGTGATGCGCTGCAGAGTGCCCTTTATATATATAATCATAATTATCACTGATTTGAATGGTAACAACGAGCATACAGCTCCAACTAGTGGCTTTTTTTGCGTACTCCTTATGGTGACTATCACATATTTAATCACTTAACTCGACCGACAATTGGTGATGCCTTCTGTAATGACTAAAAGAAATAAAGGTTTCTTTTGTAATAAAGAGCTATGTCTTTGTCTTTAAAGGTTCAGAGCCTTCAAAAGTGTTTTGGCTCTGAGAAAAGCTTTGGATTTTGTTGGGACTGACCATGTACGTTGGAGCTTCTTGTTGGCATATGTGTTTTTGACATATTAAAGTTGTCGTTCCTTCCTTTTCTGGGGCTATTTGGCTCTTATCAGAAGCATATGAGCAGGGGCGTGATGGTGATCTTGTTTTGGAATTGATATTTATATTTGGCATATATGTCATTTATTATTTTGAAAGGATCTATATTTATTGCATTGAATTGGCTGAGAACCTTGAGGATTTTGTGACTTTTTTGCGATAGTTAACACATAAGTATATGGCAGTCGATTGGTGGCAAACCTACCAAGCTTAGTAGTTGGCCCTTTTAGGAATTTGTTTTGTGGTCTTACCTTTTGCAACAATGCCAGCTTTGATTGGATATCTTTTTTCTGCCTGGTTGTAGCAGTCATTTGTCTTACTTTGACACTTCTGCAAGAATAAAATTGTGAACAAATTATTTCCATTTTCAAGACTCAGTCAAATAATCTATTTGATAGGACTTCTTAGTATGTAATTAGTTAAGTAAATTGATCATTTAGTTAATCTTATAAAGGTAATTACAAATGGTGCAATGATAAAGCTCATATCATTATCGTGTCATCGACATTTAATGTATAGATATTATATGAGAACCTATTGCAATCCTTTGGGAAAGGTCTCCTTTGCTTTAGGGAACTGATTTAGTTATTACTGGCTCTGGGGGAAGTCTTTGTTAACATTTACTTGTCGCTATTACAATACTTTTTTTTCTTTTTATCATTACTTGCTGTTTTGCTCATGCCATGCATTTTGGATGTTTGTCATACCACATTTTGTCCATTTCCTTGATGTGTTAATACACCATACTTTCACTGTCAATCAGCTTGTTTTTCTCTAAGTACTAGAAGTTGGTGCACTTCATGAAAATAAAGTTTAGTTCTGAATTGAGCAATTGGTGCATATGTGAATTAGTCTTGTTAATCCTAAGGCTTTTTTTTGTTGTTGTTATTTGTGTGTGAAGAACCAATCTCTTAACTAAGAGGGGAAATATTGTGTAACTTATTCAGTTCACTAATGAAGATGTTTGCAATTCTGCCCTTTGCTGGATGAGAGAAGCTGCATTGGGGTGGTATCACTTTTTGCAAGATTCATGTTTCATGACCATTTACTTCATAGCTTAAGACCACAGTCTGCATTTTCATTTGTACACATTTTACCTTTTTGTGACCGATCTTAGTTATATTTAACTTGTATTTATTCTTTGTTAGTTAATTAGGTAATTATCTATTTTTGACTAGTGTGCTGATTATTCTCTTTATAAATTACTTTGACAGGAGATGTTCATGGTCAGTTTTCAGATCTCCTACGATTGTTCGAATATGGTGGGTACCCACCTGCAGCAAACTATTTATTCCTAGGGGACTATGTTGATCGTGGCAAGCAGAGCATAGAGACAATTTGCCTCCTGCTTGCATACAAGGTCAAATACAAGGAGAACTTCTTCCTCCTGAGGGGAAACCATGAATGTGCTTCCATCAACCGTATATATGGTTTTTATGACGAGTGCAAGAGAAGGTTTAATGTTCGCATCTGGAAGACATTCACTGATTGCTTTAATTGCCTGCCCGTTGCTGCTCTTATAGACGAAAAGATCCTTTGCATGCATGGTGGGTTATCCCCTGATCTGAAAAACTTGGATCAGATCAGGAATATAGCTCGTCCTGTTGATGTGCCAGACCAAGGCCTTCTATGTGATTTATTGTGGGCTGATCCCGATAAAGATATCCAAGGTTGGGGAGAGAATGATAGGGGGGTGTCATATACATTTGGGGCTGACAAGGTTGCTGAATTCCTTCAGAAACATGACCTTGATCTTGTGTGTCGGGCTCATCAGGTAATGTTATGTGAATTAGATTTACTTCCTGGGCATGGTTTGCATGTGCATTATACTCGGTCTGTTAGTTTGGAAAGTAGACTGTGTCCCAGTTATTTATTGGTCATGCTTTGTACTTGTACATCAGAATTTCACGGTAAAGATATTGGTGACCTTGTGATATTAGAAATGGACACAAATGTTCAGGTTATCATGAATTTTGCCCATGTGCCTGTGCATGCGTAGATCATCTACTATTCATTAGCTTACTAATATTTTTGTTTCATTCCATTTCTTGTGGCACCATTGATTTCTAACTCTATGGTGGACTCTTGGCTCTTTTCTATTTGTCCTAATATATCTTCATGGGAAAACAAGTTCTTACTCCCATAAATTTCTACCATTAGTACAGTATCTCTTTACCCCTTGCTTTGGTCTTGAGGAAATTGATGCATCTATTATTGTTTCTTTCCGTGCTGATTTGAGAATCTTTTTTCTTCCAACATGCATCTTTGTTGTGCATGCTCATTGACATAGCCAAGACATGGAGATCAATGCGATATCATAAAATGATCCTCCATTAATGTTTATACATCTTTTCTTTTTATGAGTGTGATTAATAGGTTGTTGAGGATGGTTACGAGTTTTTTGCAAAGCGGCAGCTGGTCACAATATTCTCTGCACCAAATTACTGTGGTGAGTTTGATAATGCTGGTGCCATGATGAGCGTGGATGATACTTTAACATGTTCTTTTCAAATTCTTAAATCGTCTGAGAAAAAAGGAAAAATGGGATTTGGCAACAATGCATTGAGACCTGGAACTCCGCCCCATAAGGTAAGCAACACTTTTCTAGTCATGCACACGGTGAATTGGCCCTGAACCACTGTTCCAATTCTCAAGTTTGGTGATTGATAGACTTTTCATTATTAGAGTTCTTCTCAACCTCTTTTCGAATTTTTTTTTTTTTAAAAGATAGAAATTGTGGTGAAAACTAGAATATCTTTAATTTGATTTTGGGGTATTCGTCATTGGAGATTTAAATGGTGCTATCTTGATTGTGATGTTCTAGATGTTGAGTTGATCACTAAAGAGTGGATTGATTCTCGTTACATGAAATTGATCTGATGATAGGAATGTTTTATTGCACTGCAATTTGTGGCAGAAGTAGCTCATCAGTATGAGCCACGAACAAATGAGGTTTCATGAACCTGTAGGAACTTTGTTTGCTTGCCTTTCGTTCAAACCAAATAGTTACTAGTTCAAGTATCTTAAATGCCTCTGCTGTAATATCTTGTGGTTTGGTATGGTATTTATGATGATCTTCATATGTTCAGTTTTAGTAGGCAGATAATGTTAGTACTGGAAAATTCTGGGCAGACTGTGTGAAGGGTTTTCTTTATGTTGGGGTTGGTATGGAGGGCAGCATATGGCATTCATTTTTGAGAAAAATAAGTATCAATAACAATACTCTTTTCTGTTCAGGGGAAGGGTTGATTGATTTGCATGAGTATTGAGGATTTGAAGTGGCTTCAGAATTGGAGTTTGATCTGTTATCTCGCATAAGCTTTATACCATAGAATCCACTTTCGGCTGCCTGGCAAGGCCCACATAACCTAGTGATACGGCCTCCTTTGGCACACAGGTGAAAGGTGAAGACATAATGTTACTGAACACTGTTGAAGGAGTGGAGGCACCTGCTGCCAATGAAATGGGTGGTTATGTTTTTAATTATGTAAACTGGAGCTTCTGACTTTATGTTAAACTGCAATTGGTGTAGGTGCACAATTTCTCGACTCATGGCAATACTTCTCTTGCTTGCAATTGGCGCAAACTCTTTAAATATTGAAGGTGGTGCCTTTTTAGCTATCAGCCATTTCCTGAAAATATTTGGCGCTTTCTCCTTTTAAAAAAGATAAGGTTCTTCCTTTCAAATTATTGATTATATAGATTTGCATAAGTGAGGGTGGTTGATTTTCACTTCTTTTCTTACCCAACACAAAATTTTGGCTTTTATAGATCCTAGGAGACTATAAGATGATAGATTAATAGCAATGTTATAGATTCTAATGCCGATCTTAAAGAACTTGATATTTTTCTCCTTTTTTTTTTTTTTTGTTAGTTTAATAATGAACTTATAGAACCATGTGGTCTTGATGAATGACGAGGAGAACCAATTCTGGTCCTTTTCATTTCAATATCTGGTGGTTGATGTTTGAAAGATAGTCTTTGATTATTGTGTAGTATTAAAAATACTAATTAAAAAAAAAAAATCCATGAAAGCACAATTCACTATGGATCTTGTAGACTTGGTGAAATATGTTTTTGGCAAAAGCTGGCTGCCACGTCTTCTTTCTAACTTGGTATGTGGAACTGTTGCTTAGTATTCCTGTTACAGAGAAGAAGAGAATGTCAGACGTTACAAAGAAGAAGAGAATGTCGATCAAACGTTAAATAATCAACGAGTAGAATATATACTGGCAGAGACAAGAGTATTAATCATATTAATTATTAGTTATAAAAATATAGAGTCAGCAAAAAGATAGGGAACAGGGGATGGCAAGAACAATAACAACACATGAAGACTGCAATGAATGATCTGAACAAAAGAACATTAACTGATACCTCCAGGTGGTAGCAAAGGGGATGAATAGCAATGTAGCATCTTTCGGGGAAAAATAGAAAACATTGAAGGATGCAGTAATGCAAACAGGTGTATCTGAATTTGCCAATTGAATACTGAAATCAGAGCATGATGATGAACTTAAAAGTGTCGTCAATTTAAATTATATTTTATATAAATTACGAGTCAAAATGACTTTAGGTTATTAGATTCTTTGAAGATGAATGAGAGAGAAAATAAATATTAGCTTCAGTACATTTCTAATCATAATTAATATATTTAATAGTTTAACTAAATTCTATTAAAGAATTTCAAAATATTCAACTTCAACTGATAATATCAATTATGCTTTTTATTAAAATCTTAATATATCTAATTTATTACTAATCAAATTTATATATATTTAAATTTTTAAATAAAAAAAATATACAGTTCTGATTTTTAAATTTAAAGAATATCACACAGGATGCAAATATATACTTGCGAATAATTTTGGATTTCAAGAATCATAGTTAATAATTAGAAATATCAATTGCGGACTATATAACCTTCCTCATCAAGTTGCCAAGGCAGCTTTCTAGTTTTCTTTTCATATATCTGACACGAAGAGCTCTTTGATTTACCACCTGCACTCTTAGGCATTCTCGTAATATAACCCAAAATCAAACCTTTTCTCTTAAAGGTAACATTATGTTCCGTACCAAAAATTGCACTCCTTTTATTTTAATGGAATAAGCCCTGTACTTATTCCATAAGTTTGATTAGGTTTTTTCTTTGGCATTTTAAGCGAATTTGATTTGAAGTTATTATTTTAGAAATTATTAATTAATTAATTATTTTACTAGGCTGAATCACACTCTTATTCAAGAGCAATCTGAATCGAAAAAGTAACGTTTTGGACTGAATTAGCCCAAAAGGTCAAAAGAAGCCAAATTGAACTTATTCAATAAATTTAGGGACCAAATTGAATCTTATTCCTATTTTAACAGTTATGACTTCAGCAGCGGTACAGAACGCAAGCATTCAGAGAGAGGGAGAAAGAGAATAGATGATGATGGGAACGCTGGTGCCGGAGACGGCGGTGTCAGGGGCGGCAGTAGCGGCGGGGCAGCAGAAGATGTCGCCGTCATTCGCGAACATTTTCAGAATAGCGGCTGTGGCGGACCGATTGGCCACGCACCTCCGACCTGGCAGCTCTGGCAATTCTAATACTGAGTTTTTCAATCTCTGCCTCTCTCTTGCTAGGTATTTATTACTTAAACATCTACAGGTTGCTTATGATTTTAAAGACAATGATTATTTGTTGATACTGTTGGACTTTTTTTTTTTTCTTTGGTTCGTTGTTTTGTTTTAGTTTGTTTATAGGCTGTTAACTTTGCTTAGTGTTTTTATTTTAGCTTTTATGCTAATGTTTATTTTCTGGAGAGAAATCACTAGAATTTTCTTTTTCATAGAAATTACAGTTATGTTAAATATCTTTGGAGGGCATACAAAAGCTTAGTGAAAAAGAGAGATAATAACTTTTTTTAAGGACGCAAATTGCTAAAACAATGGGAAAAAGAGAAGTAAGACATGACCGAGCTAACTAATTAGTTTTTTAATAGATTACTTATGATTCTTGAGATTGGAGATATGTTGGCTATGTTACAAGGTGAATGAGATCTCATGACCAGAGACAGCGAGAGAGCTTAGGAACATGTTGTAGTGTGGCTGAACTCCATGAAATAAGGGTTTCATTCAGAATGAATAAAACATATGTTCGACCCGTCACATGAAATTCAATTAAAACAGTGTTTACTGTAAGACGTTGTCATTTTCTGTTATTTATTTTTTTTTTCTTTTTTCTTTTATTGTTATATTTATATTATTTATTGTCTATCCTTCCATGGCATGGGGTTTTATTTTCTGGACTTGATTATATTTACTTTGATAAATGCAGAGGTATTGATTATGCAGTTGCAAACAATGAGGTTCCTCCCAAAATTCAAGACTTACCATCACTATTGAAACAGGTGACGTGTGTCATATCCTGTTAATGTTAAATTTTTTACTTCTTTTAGTTGCTTCGATCTCCAAATAACTAGCTTCATGAGGTTGCAAATGTTGATATTAAGCCTTGTAATTGAACTTATTAAGTACAGATATCTGTATTCAGTGTCTTCTAGCAATAATCAAAACAATTATTCTTGAAACTCAAAGTGCTTGGAAGTAAAATATTTTAAAACATTCAAGTAAACTATGAATATAAGTTAGATCAATTAGGCATTAGTCCTACTACATATAATATGTGATATTTACAAATAGTCGTTATACGAGTATTTAATTTTGAAATTGGTCCTTGTATCTTTCTCAAGATTCTTTGGAGTTTCTTATATAATTCACTCACTTGATCTAATTTCTGCATTCTGTAGTACAGATAGTGACGCTGGTTTTTGGTACTTTACAAGTGAACTACTTGTTATTCATTCTTTAATTTATGAGTTCTCATGCTTATATTATTTTGTATAGGTGTGCCAACGTAAACATGATCTCTTTTTACAAGCGGCTATCATGGTTCTTATGATTTCTGTCAAGGTAAATGAAAGCAGTGATAAGAAGTCCAGCTTGTGTGCTTGGTTTCTAAATTCCATTGACACTTTAATCCAGTTGCGATGTATTTCTCGACATGTAAGAATTTTGGTTTGGAATGTAATTTATGTTCCGAATGAGTTACTTCTTCTGCCATATTCTTCACTATAAAGAAAGATAATTGAGTATTAAGTAGTTAGTACTCGAGTTCTATTTTATGATTGGGGTTTTCTAAAGGAGGTTTGAGTTGTGAGATTTGCTCCCATGTCTCCAAATTTCCCCCCTATAAGACCCTGATTTACTGAGGTTGTATGAAAGTAAAAGCTCCATTCCTTTATGTTTTTCCTTTTTTTTTTTTTTTTAATGAATATAACTAAATTTCCCTTGGATGGCATGACATGCCTTCCTTCAGATTTTATGTGTTACCTATTTTCTATTGGTCATGTTAGTATAATAGCATTATGGTCAGACTGCCTATAGTCTGAGAAAAGTTTATTTGGAAAAAAGAAATTTGTTAGAATTTAATTGTTTTCTCTTTTTCCTTTGAAACATCCTACAGTTTCATATAATTTATTTACCAGAATTCATTTAATTTCATTTGTCTCAAACTTTCTTGTTAATTTTTGTACTTCACATGGTAGAATGCTTGTAAGATCGGATGGTTTTCACCTAAGGATTCTCAAGAACTTTTAACTCTTGCTAATGAGGTTGGGCTCCAGTTTCTTTTTCCTTATTGAGTGTCCGATTCTATGATGTAATAATCACATAAATTTTAGTAATATATTCTTTCTGCATTTTTCATAGATCGGAAACACCTTTTGCAGTCCAGGAGATTTTAGTACCACGACATGTGATTCTCTTTCTGTTATCTCAACAGTTTTTTCCAGGTCAGAACTCTTTAATTTTTTGTATCTTGTTTTTTCACCATTTACTGAAGGACAGTCCATTTGTTTATGTTTTCCATTTGTTGTTTTTCTAGGTAAAAAATAAACAAAATTTGTTTTACTTTTAAAATTTTTTTGAACTGTTTATACAACTACGAAATCACATTTTGTGGTTTACCAAATTTTTATTTTATTTATTTAATTTTGCTAGCGGACTTGCGACTTCTTTTTCTCATTTTCAAAAATCTCGTTTATTCTAAAATATATGTATCTTCCTATTTCTTCTCCTTTTCAAAATTTTATATGATTTAGAACTCCTCATCTATCTGGGTAGTTTCTTTATCAGCAGATACATCATATATATATATATATATATTTATATATATGTATCTTCTATTTTTTCTCCTTTGTTTTAATAAACATATACTATTCCATTTATTTTTTCATTTGAACAGATCATATAGTAGCCTATGAAAATGATCCTTTTTCATCCATAATTCTTTGCATCAACTATCAAGTATTTTGTATCTTTAATTTATCTTCTTATGGATCCTAAGCTCACCTAAACGGACTCTATTCATATTATATATTATTCTTTTTTATGCCAATACATTAATTTAATTAGCAGATGTATATGATAGTAGTAGTATTTACATAACTAATAAAAATTAATATTTTATAAAATTTAAACAGTTCTGGAAAACTTACAACAAAAATAAAGAATATTTTTAGCTTCTTATACACGAAAAATATAAAACATAAGACCATAGTAAATAGCCCTTAGTTATTCCCATTTTATTTTCTGCAAATGATATCCACTGGAAGTTTTTGGACTTGTAGGCTAGACTAAAAAGCATTTGATCATTATCTTTTTTAGTTTTGCATGGGTTAGACATCGATTCTTTTTTGTGGATGATTGTAGTCGTTTAACTTACAGTATGTCTAGGCAACTACTTCATGCTTATTGTCTATTACAAGATCAAGCATGTAATTATGACCATGTTTCCCAAAAGCTTATAGAGTTGTCAATTTTGACATTGATATTGACGTCTTTGATTTGCAAACCACCTATCTTCCCCCAATTTCCTAATTTCCTCTTCTGCTCACTGTTTAGAGTGTATGCTTAGTGCAACATGCACATTGTTGGCAGTTATCCTATTGCTGCTTCCTATGCTAGTGGAATGGTGTACGCAGTTTGAGGGGTGGTCCAATAATTTGTCAGGGTGGCTGTCTTTCATGATATAGCCGTGAATGTCATCCAATACACAGGGAAATTGCATCTAAAATTCGTCAAGGTTCCTTTCATGATATCTAAATGTCTTGATATCAGAATTAAAATCTTGCTCTGATTTTTATTGTACTGCAGATTTTATCCGCTGATGAAAATGGGGAATATACTTGCTTCTCTTGAAGTTAAGGTAGTTTCTTTTTCCCTTTTTTTTTTACCTTTCTACTCACTTCATGGAATGCATTAATCTATGGATCTGTGTTGTAGCCTGGATATGGAGCGTATGTAATCGATTTTCACATTTCAAAGAATACAATGCATTCTCCACAGGACAAAATAGTAAGTTTTCTTACTTTGGTTTTGAATTGAAGGATGGTATAAGGTGCAATGTTCTGTCTAGAATCTTTTTTACTGTATCTTTTGGTTTTGGAATCAAGTGTATGTGCATCATATTCTTGTCTACATCATCTATCAGTGCAACTCCAGATCATAATCTTTGTTAATGCGCATATTCGCTATAGGAGTTGGTGCAGAGGTTCTTTTGATGAATGTGTTCTAACTGACTCTTGGCTTGGCTGCTTAGATTTTCTCTAACTTTCTGGCCCGCACAGTGTATGGTGTCAGTTGCTACCCTATACTTTCTGGTGCTAAACATTTAATTTTGGGTTATTTCCACTGTGTACATTGATAGTCCTTTGTGGAGTATCAAACAATTGTCTTGTATTGTGGTAAATCCAAGTCATAGACATATGATGATGAACAAACTATTGCAGATATCAGCTCTTGGTTTTAATTTTTATACTTTTTGTACTTGTGTGTACTCGTAGCAGGATATCCGAACTCAATTCGTCATTTGTTTAGAACAGAAAAAGAGCTTGATCTAGTATTAATTTTCTTTTGTTTCATTGTCTTGTCTTTGTGGCTTTGTGGCCTACAGCGATTGTTTGTGGCACAGAGAGATAATCTGGAGACATCTTCATGTATTATAAGTCCACAGCAAGTGAAGTATGAACCTTCTTTCCTCAACTCTGTCTCTGTTTATGGTTTAATTCAGTAGAATATATTCTGATTACCTTTTCTTTTAACCTCTGTAGCTTTCTGTTAAATGGGAAAGGAGTTGAGAGGAGAACTAATGTTTCAATGGTTGGTGGTAACATAACTTACTTTGGTTAGTTAATGCAAAGGTTGGGAATAATACTTATTGTTTTTGTTAGGACCCAGGACCACAGGTACCAACAAATGTGACAGGCATCCTTAAATATGGGACAAATCTTCTTCAAGCTGTTGGTCAGTTTAATGGTATGCTTGAAAGAAGTGCTTTCTTTGTGTAAGGGTATTATGATTATGTATTATGGTATTGTTTTGTGATCCATGTTTGACATTTATTTATTTATTTTTAAAATATGAAGGTCATTATATCATAGCTGTTGCTTTTATGAGTATGACACCATTATCTGGCACTCCTGCGCTATTAGATTATGTTGATTCCAGTGTTGCTGCAGCAGATCCAGGTATGCTCATAGAGTGTTTCATTATTTTTTAACAAATTTATACTATTATGTGGCGTTCATATTGTCATCTTTTATAATTATTGCTTTGGTGTCTTAGACTCTGACATAATTGAGGGTCCATCACGAGTATCACTCAATTGCCCCATCAGGTATTCAATGGTACTTGCTATTGTAATTCTATTATTTTAATTTCTCTCTTGGCTATTTCCTTTCTTTAAAAGAATGTTACCTAGGAAAGAAATAAAAAGAGAAGAGAAACATTATCATCATTTGGGCAACTTGGGAGCACTTTGTGCACTGGGTGAGCCCTGTTTTAAGCTAGTTCCAAGAAACTGGTAGTTGCAGTCCATTTTTTCAATAATATAAATCTCTAAGGGAGAGAGATATAATGTGCCCTGTGCTTGTTCAATTGATGACATATATGCTTGGTAAGTTTTATGGAAATAAAATTTCGGACTTTGTGAATGAGAAATTAGATATAATGCTTCAGTTTATCCTTTTATGAACCAAAATATTTGATTTTTTGTTGACTAACCGGCTCCCGTCTCAAACAGCTACAGACGTATCCATATTCCTGTCAAAGGATATTTATGCAAGCATCTTCAGGTAAGTGCTCTTTGTGTTGTCAGATTATGGATGACACTTGCTAAAATAAATAGCAGGATTATATTAATACATGTATTACTGGTCACCATCTTGAATTTGCAATAAAATAAATACTGGTGATTGATTGCACCTTGATTTTGTAAGTGATTCTTTTGGATGATGTTGGTAGAATCTTGTGCTAAATGAGGCTTTCGTCCGGATAATGATGTCCAACTTTTGACTTCTGTATGATGCACCTAATCATTTGAAAAATACACTGCTGTGGTTGCCTTTGAAGCCCTGTCTAAGGTGTTGATTTGTATGGCATAAACTTGTTTCTGGCTTGGTCTAGATGTCAGCTTAATTCTGAACTTTGGAAGAATAATCTTAGGCCTTGCCAGTAGTTTTGTTCTCAACTCTGTAATCTTTCTTAAGAAGATATTATGCTTAGATTTATCACAATTTATATCACTGAGAATATGTTATAGGAAGGTAGTATGCTTAGATTTATCACAATCTATATCACTGAGAATATGTTATAGGAAGATAGTATGCTTAAATCTATCACAATGTATATCAGTGAGAATTTGTTATAGCACTTGACACCAATGCTGTGAATGTCAAGATAACACATCGATTTTGCCAATCTTGTCATCTCTCTTCCTCTTTTTGTTAATGAGTTCTTTGTCTCTGATATCTGTTTGCTTCAGTGTTTTGATTTTAGCAACTTTGTCAATATAAATTCAAGGAGGCCGTCTTGGCGCTGCCCACATTGTAATCAGCATGTCTGCTACACCAATATTCGTATTGACCAAAACATGGTCAAGGCAAGTAGCTATGGATTTTGATTTGCCAATTCTGTTGTATTGATATTGTCTTGCATCAAACATGCGTTATTCTTCTATTCTTGTGTTCATTTTTAGGTTCTGAAAGAAGTGGGGGACAATGTTGCTGATGTGATCATCTCAGCTGATGGGTCATGGAAGGCTGTCTTGGAAACTGATGAGAATACAGATCATACACAAAAAGAGGTTGTTGATTGCCAAAAGGACATTCCTGAAGTGCAAGAACCTGCAAGTGTTGTGGATCTTACGGAGGATGATGATAGAATGGATGTTGCTAGTACAAGTCACATTGAAGACAGGAAACCTTCCCAGGCTACTCTTCAAAGTCGACCTGTTACTGCTAATTTAACCACGCCATCACAATTGAATATTGCAAATGCAGTTGACCAGAATGTTGTTAGTCAAGCAGAGGATAGCTTTTGGTCCGATATCTACTATAATCTTGTGTCTGGAACCTCCAGTACTGCATCAGCACTACAATTGGTTAATGGAATGCTTGGGTCCATTCCTGCAAATTCTTTGACATCTCCTGTGATTACTGATGCCGTTTCTCCTGCACTTAACCATGATGTTGGGGGCAGTTACAATCTCCCATCTTCAATTCCAAGTCAGTTTTCTGCTTCTGACAATAGGCAGTTACAACAGATACAACTTATGAATGCAGCTGCAAATGCAGCTGTGAATGTTGAGTACGGGAGGCTGAGACAGATACCCAGACATATAAGCAGGACTCCTGTTGCAGTTCAGGCCCTCCCAGCTTCACCACAAACACCGGTTCAACAACAAAGATCAAGAGCTAATATGAATACTGCTATTCCCAGTGGGCCGTCACTTGCTTCTCAGGCTGCCCTGCCGATGACACCTACGGGCACTGGTATCAACGTAGCTTCCAATCATGCGAACAGGCATCAGCATTTTTCAAGATCCTATATTAATCCTCATCAAGGTTCATCCTCATTGCAGCATCCCTCATCAGCACAGGTTAGGTTCATCTTCTTTTTCATCCCTTCATCTTGCCATGTGTCATGCAGTTGTTTAATTAAATGCATGTTGACCTTAAAGAACATTGTCAATGAGGATTCCTGGAACACTAGTCCACTTGATTTGTTGTCCTGTCAGCAATTCAATTGATTATTAGTCTGGCTCCTAATCTTAGTTGCTTTTATTTTTGCTGCATTTTGCTTCCTTAATTTGCAGTTGAGCCATTCAGTTTCCATATTCTGTGTCTTTATGCATTTTTGCTTTGTTTCTCACAGAACCGGAACCATCTAGATCTGCCTTTTAGTTCAGGACAACCAATCCAGCTTGCTGCTAGCTCTGCAACTTCAAATAATTTCCCAGGTGCTCCCAGTGCATCTTCTGGGCTTCGGATTGAGTCTCAGAATTTACATCAGCACCTAGCGGTTCGGTTGCCTCAATCCAGAAGTCATTCTCCAAGTATAGGCAGATCATCTTCAGCTCTCCCCCTCCCACGGAGTCAAACCCAGCAAGGGGTTGGTAGCACACCGGGTGCTCCAAATGGTCAATATCCAAGGTTTACAGCTGCTACTCAGCGACAAGTCCAGATGACTAGACAGCCACCATCAGTACCAGTTCAAATTCCAACATCCAGAGGGACCTCATACTTGAATACTGATGCAACTAGGACATCAGCAATAGTGCAGAGAGGAAATGTTGGAGAACTGCAAGTAAACTCTGGAACTGCCGCTGTTGTAGAGAAGTCATCAGAGCACAACTGGCAGCCTACAGGACGAATGCGCGGAAGCCTGTCTAGTCAGGCTGTTTCTGCATATAAAGATTTAATAATTCAGCCTACACAACCAACTCAAACTCCACAACCATCATCCAGTTCAAACCCATCACCTCCCAATGTTCCACCACAACTGGAGGCTTTCCTTTCCAACAGCAGGAATTTCTATACCCCTCGGAAACAAAATAGTGCAATGTCTCAATCTGCCAGTATTGATGGGAGCTCTGATACTCTGCCGTGATTGTTATATATTAGTCTTTAGATTACTGAAGATACTGATAGAGGTTGCCTGGGATGTCTGTAAATATATCGGGGATGGCATATGGTCGATTTTGTAAAGTTATAACATAGGTTTAAGATCAGCTTTGGTTCATACCATATTTTAACTTCAGTGAATTTGCGCTAATTGACTGATAGGGTAACATAATGTGAATTCTCGTTTCAAGGTGCTCTCAGCGACTGTTAGATTTAGCTGATTTAGGATCTGTCACTAGCTACGCTGACGATATTGGTTAATGGGGTACAGGTCAATGCATTAAATGGATCCCTCAGTTACGTTTGATATGCTAATGCATTCTTGCGTTTGCTCACAGTGCCTAAACTTTTATCATGTTATCATTATCGTGATAGTTTTAATTATTGTTCGGTTGCTGAGCGTGCGTCAACATGGATTAGCCCTTCCTTCGTAGTCACCCATGTAAACTCAACAACATTTTTTGAGTTTCCTGATCAGCTTCCCTGTCTTGTTTGCTTGGATTAACTAAGCTCTACTTGCTCGTCTGATCAGCGACCGCATGGATTATCTCTTCCTTGGTATTCATCCATGTGAACCCAACGGCATCTGAGTTTCCTGATTAGCTTATCTTACGCTGACAACCTTTTTTTAATAAGCAAATGCTTTCTCTCTTTAACATTCGTCACAAAATCAATCTTAGGATTACAGATTTCTCACCGACTTCAACTAATAAGCTGATGTTCAACCTTTGCTAAGCATATCAAAATCTACTGAAAACTCGGGCTTTCACTACTACTAATAATAGTAATCTTAGTTATAGCTACGGTAATAATAATAGATATGATATTAAAACTAAATTTATTAATTATAAAATTAATAATAGTAATAGTAACAATTGAACTGAACTAAAAAAAAAAAAATCAAAGATTTTAAAAATAAAAAAATTCAGCTAACTGAAATTATAGAATAAGAAAACGTGAACTTAAATGAAATTAGGAAACAAAATAAACCAAACAAAAGATCCTCAAAATATCAAATTGAATCTAATCAACCGACTACTAAATGAACTTAAATTGAATCGAACAATATTAATTTGGTTTAGTTTTATCTTTTAATATATGTTTTAGATTAATTTATGCTTTTGCATTTAAATTATAAATTTTATAAAAAAAAGTTTCATATTTTTAACCAATTAAAATACTTATTTTTACCAAAAACTAATTAAATATATGAAATATCATTAAAGTTATTAAAATTATATATATTAATATTTTAATAAAAATAATAGAGGCAATAATAATAATAATAATAGTAAAAATTTTAATATTTAACTCCCGATTTCACATACTATCTGCCAATATTGAAATAGTGGATAACTTGGTTAATAAATCTGGCTTCCACCTCAGTAATATTCACCCAAAATTAAGAATTTATTTTCAAAAAACTATAAAATGAAAACCTAACAGATTTTTATCTTAAAAATGAGAAATACTTTTTTCAAAAACATTAAATTAAGAAAAACCCCTTGAAAACTCATTCTATACATGGCAACATGCAAGAGGGCTGTTTGCTTTATATTTTGGCACTCGGCACGGAAAACACATTGACTGGTTCTTTCGTAAGTAGTACAATTCTACTACTGTTCTCGAAAGGTAAAAGCATTCCCAGGCTACTTTTTAAAAATATTTTAAAAAATAAAACATTTCACTTAAATTTAATAGAGTTTTTATATTTTATTTCTATAAACAAAAATAATTTATTTTTTTTATTTTTCTTTAAATTTTATTAATAAAAAAGAGAAAAGGCTCAAATATGCCCTAACGTATAACCCCTGGTGCAGATTGGCCTTTCAAGTTTTTTTTTTTAGCCAGTTGCACACAATATCTCGTCAAACGGAGTTTTTAAGCCCCTCTTTAGAACGGAGCTGAAGATCGTTAAGTTCAAATTATATATCCGTTGGTAGGACCCACATGTAAGAAAACAACTTCATAAAGAAGCGGGACACGTTTGCTAGCCATCTTTTCCTTCTGAAATAAAAAATATTTAATGGTGGATGGAAGTTATTGCTGTAAAGAACGGAAGATTGTAACTTGTTATAAAGAATCCCAACAACCAAATCGATCGATTGAAGCTCGTTTTTTCTAACCCTAAGAAATAGAGAAATTACCACTCAACCATATAGCAACAAAGTGAGTTACGGCTGTGTTTGTAAGTTGGAGTTAACAGGTATGTTAAAGCGAAACATGTGGGTCTCATTGTTTTATTCTGTTTTGAAATGTAATTGCTTTTTAATATTATATGTTGAGTTGTCCCTTTCGAAATACTGGTCCTCACGTTTGCTTTAGCATTGTTTATTACTTGACCCAATCCTGGAAAATGATTTTAAAGTTTTTATTTTTATTTTATGCAGAATGTCTGGTATTGTAAATCTGAGATTTAACTATGGTGGTAGATGGCAATTACATCCAAAAATTGATTTTCTAGATGGTGATATTGATATACTTTATGATTTTGATTCTGACTTCCTCCGTTATGAATATATTAAGGATAGATATAGGAATTTGCTTGGGTATGCAAATGTAGAATGCATTTTTGTACTTGAACCTGGAAAAGACATGGAAGATGGATTGTATTTAATTGAAGATGATGAGGGAATTAGGAGAGTTTTGAATTACATTAGCAAATATAATTGGGTAGGAGAAATAGATTTCTATGCTGATAACTCCCAATATTTTGAACCAAATATTCTGGGAATTGAATGAAGTGTTGATATGGATGCATCTGCTGCAAACATTAACAATGAGATGCCTACACAGAGTAGCTATTTCAATCAAAATAATAGAGCTTATGCTAGTCAACCTGAGTCTATTGTTACTGAAGAACCTATTAATAGTTCTGAACCTACAAGCTATATTAGCAATGAGGAAGAGGATGGTGAAGATGATAGTGCAAACATAAATGAAAATGATGGAAGTCAAGAATCTAGTGAGGAGGAAACTGATCCTGAACAGTCTGCACCTAGAGAGAGGGTCAGATATGATAAAGATGATGGGCAAAGCCATTTCATGCTTGGAATGACCTTTGCTAATGCTAATTAGGCTAGACAAGCAATAGCAAACTATGGAGTAGCTCTAGGTGTTAAGCTAAAAGTCAATCCAAATGAACCATTTAGACTTAGGGTTAAATGTATAAATGAGGAAAGCTGCCCTTTTGTGCTTTTCATTTCAAAAGATGGCAAAAACTCTAGATTAGCAGTAAAGACACTAATACCTTAGCATAGGTGCTTTAGGGATTTCTCACTCCCTAATGCTACTGCTAGGTTTTTAGCCAATTATTTCAAGGGTAGGATTTACAAAAACTCTTCAATTAAGATAAAACAAATGAAAGATGATGTAGAGAGCTTATTAAAAATTAATGTTAGTCTGGCTAAGTGTAAAAGGGCTAAGAGGATGATAATCCAAGAAATGGATGGGAGTTTCAAAGTGGAGTTTGGTTATTTAGAAGCATATGCAACTGTACTTAAAAGAAGCAATCCTGGTACAAAAGCAGAGATTGAGTTTTATAAGGAAGCATTGAAAAAAGGAAGAAGGGTGTTTAGGAGGATGTTCTTGTGTTTTGATGCTCTTAAGAGAAACTGGAAGGCTGGATGCTGACTTATCATAGGTCTGGATGGATGTTTCTTAAAAGGGGTTACTAAGGGCCAGATTCTTACTGCAGTAGGCAAAGATGGTGATGATCAGATGGTGCCTATCGCATGGGCAGTGATAGACAAAGAGAATAAGAATAATTGGAGATGGTTTTTGCATTGGCTAAAGCAAGAACTTGAACTTGGAGATGGAGCAGCCTATACTGTAATCTCTGACATGCAAAAGGTCAGCATTTTTCATTTTCTTTGCATGTATTTTTATTTGGGAAAAGGCTCAAAGTTGCCCCTAATGTATAACCTCTGTGTGCAACTTGCTAGAAAAGAATTTGGAGGGCCAATCTGCACCAGAGATTATATGTTAGGGGCAACTGTGAGCCTTTTCTCTTCTTTTTTTTTTTTAACTATACAGCCTTTTACAGTATTGGTTACTCTTTTATGCTTTAGGGTCTCATTGATGCTGTGAAGAATGTGTTACACCTTGCTGAGCACAGATGGTGTGCGAGGCACATTTACTCCAACTGGTCTAAGCAATGGAGAGGGGGGAATTGAAGAAAAAGTTTTGGATTTGTGCTTGGAGAACATTTGAGGAGGAATTCAAAGATAATTTAGAGCTTCTTGGTGAAGTGTCAAAGAAGGCAGCAGAAACCCTTCTGAAATATCCACCTCATTGTTGGTGCATGGCCTATTTCTCTAGCAGATCCAAGTCATATATGGTGGATAATAACATCTCTGAATGTTTTAACTCCTGGATACTAGAGGCAAGACATAAGCCTATTGTTAGTATGTTAGAGGAAATAAGGCTACAAGCAATGAATCGAATTAAAGAAAAAAGAAAAATGGTTGATAGGTGGATTAATGAGTGTAGTCCAGCTTGTATGGCTTTGTTCCAAGATAATAAAGAAAATGCTTTAGGTTGCAGAGTAGTATTCAATGGTCAGGATGGTTATAAGATTGGGGAAGGTAACAATAAGCACACAGTCTTTTTAGATAGAAAGTTGTGCACCTGTACGGCATGGGATCTTACAGGAATCCCATGCCAACATGCCATTTGTGCTCTATATCATTCCAAGCTTGATCCTTTTTCATATATCAGTCATTTTTATCATAAGTCAACTTATCTAGCCTCATATAAGTTGCCATTATTGCCACTCCCTAGTAAAAGGTTTATGAGATGTGAGGAATACCAGGGAATAGAACCTCCTCCATTGACTAAGATGCCAGGCAGGCCTAGAAAGAATAGAATTCGAGGATCAAATGAGCCTAATACAAGCAGTAAAATTGGAAAGCTTACTAAGAAGGGCAAGAATCAGAGTTGTGGGTTGTATACAGAAGAAGGACATAATAGAACTAAGTATCCAAATAAGAACAAGAAGGTAAAATACATAGTTCTGCATCACATTGAGTATTTATATTATCTAATTTTTGAAATTCTAATGATTGTAATTGTTTGCCTTCAACTTCATAGGGAACAACAACAAGTGCTCTAGCAAGCACAACATCAAGTGGTCCAAATTTAGCACATCATCAATCGCCTTGACAAGCAAAGCGTGAAGTGGTCCAAATTTAGCACACCACCAATTGCTTCAAAGAAGTAAGGCTTGAAGAACAACAACAACTGCTTCAGCAAGCACACCACCAACTGCTTCAACAAGCACACTGCACACACAAAGAATCGCTTGAAGCATAGCAACTCGCTTGACCACAAAGAAGAATCGCTCCAACACATCACCAACTGAAACTGCAAGAAGCTTAGGAGGACAGTGTGTAACAAATTCAAGGAGGACAACTGGTTTTGGATGTCATGTGGATTTGAATACAGGAAGAACAACTTATAATGTCAGTGAACTTTTCATACTTATTTTTTTCTTATAAATATTAGTTTGTGGCATGTTTAATCTGACATTTTGACACTCACAGCTTGGACAAACTACTGAAAGAGTAATTAGTGAAGGTCTACAACCAGAGGAAATGGAAATTGATCCTCAAACTAGGTTCCCAATACCATGTGAAAGAGACTTCAGAAGAAGCAAAGAGAAAAGGGATGCATCATCCATTACAAGGACAATTAAATTCACTGGAGATGGCTCAGAAGTTACATTTGCTACTAACCTGCCATTTGAACCTCCAGGACTACAATGGAGAGGAGGAGTTGCAATTACCTCTTCATAGTTGCAAGCTCAAAAAGAGCAACTAATAGGCAGACAGAAGAAGAAAGGCAAGATAGTTAGTGATGCTACTATAACATACCAATAGTTTACCAATAGTTGACTAGAGCACATTTTCTATATTTTTTTTTATACTTTGGTGTTTTGTATCTTAGAGCAAGCAATCTCTTTTGAATATTATGTTGCTACTTTGGTGTTTTGTGCCTTAGAGCTTGCATTTTTTTCAAATTTTGTTGCTACTTTGGTATTTTATGCCTTAGAGCAACATTTAGCTGCAGTAACAGGGGATGCCAGTAACTTTTGTATATTATTGCTATTTTGTTGTTATTTGCTTGTGAGCAAGTGGTGTTGATACTTTAGCTCAATATTGACTGCAGTATACCAATGTTATTGCTTTTTGGTCATTGGTTATGATTATCAATGTCGTTTAGCAAATATTTTCCATTTACAACAATTCATTTTAGTGTATAGCCAGTGTGAAGATAGAGAAAAAGAAAGAGGAAAAGATGAAAGGAAAGAAATGAAAGATATTTGTAGCACTTTTACCAATCAAGTGTCATAATTTCATTTTGTCAAACCATTAACAAAATTACACAAAAAAAAAAAAAAAAACATTGTGCCACCAAATCCCTATGAACAATCCAAGCTAATAATGCAATTAACAAGACAACTCTGCAAATCTTCAATTTCTGTTTCTTTGCTAGATTTCAAATTCCTCAACTCAGGTCACATCTTTTCCATTTCAATTTGCAAATCAACTCTGCAAATCTTCAATCTCTTTCATTTCTTCCCTTTCATCTTTTTTTCTATCTCCACACTTTCAACTTTTACACCACTTCTTGACATTCATACAATCTTCGACGTCCATAATTTCAACCTTCACAGAACTTTCGACGATTGTAACTTTCGGCATTCGCAAAACCTTCGACATTCACAGAACCTTAGTATCATTGCTTCTTGTGGTTGTTGATGATGACGATGTCGACATTAATTGGAATCAATTGGTTAATTTAGGGTCCCTTAATTTCCATGAAAAGGAAAGTAATGAAAGAGAAGGGGAGATGGTGATGGATTTCCGTTGGATTATAGGTCCTACCATTTGCCACCTCACTTCCATTTAACGGGAGTTTTAACGATCTTCAGCTCCGTTCTAAAAAATGGTTAAAAACTTCGTTTGACGAGATATTCTGTGCAACTGGCTAAAAGAAAACTTAGAAGGCCAATATGCACCAGAAGTTATACGTTAGGGGCATTTTTAAGCCTTTTTCCAGAAAAAAATAAAAATTACAAATATCAATTAAATTAAATATATAAAAATTTATAGTATATATATTAAATATAAAATAAGAAGTGAAATTTAGCTTTCCATATGTAGAAAACTTAATTGACTCTTTACTTTATATTTAAAAAATAAAAAATATTCAAATAAAAAATCTAACATATATAAAAAATATATTAAAAATACTCAGACTTATTCTTATAATTAATACTTAACAGACCAAAAATTAATAACTATTAAAATTATTAATTTATTAAATTCAATTGCATTGAAAATGCTCAGACTTATTCTTATAACTAAAATACTTAACAGACCAAAAATTAATAATTTTAAAATTATTAGTTTATTAAGTTCAATTATCTAAAGAGAAACAAAGTTGATTTCTCAAAAATTTATAATTAATAGAAATTATTAATTTGACGGTATATTTGAATCTTCTGTAAACGAATGTGAATATGGCTCTCCTATTGCTAATAAAACCAATCAACTACAACCATTAACAGTGTCCCGTCAGAAACAAAATAATCTCAAAACGTATATATATTTAATTTACAGCGGCTGAGATCCCTGATGGAAAAGGAAAAGTGCAATTGTAAGAAAGTAAAAAATCCTGGATGTTCATGTAGTGACATGTTATATACTGCACTAATACTCCCACTTTCTCATTTCCATGCCCTCTGGAGCGCTGCCTTCTACTTTTTTGGAACCCACTTCTTTCCAGTCAGTTGACAGTACCGTTCCACTCGACTCTACCTGTACCATTGCACCGATGAAAGTTAATTTACTATCTACCAGAAGAAGAAAATATTTCAATTTACAAGAGGTCATGTTGTCTCGCTTGCTAATTAAAATTGGTTGGCTTCAGTTATTGCTGATTTCAGTAATCGATTTGTCCAAGCAGGCATATCTTGCAGGCCAAATTCAGTCCACTAACTGAAGAAACCAAATGAAAGGAAGGACACAAACAAACAACAAGAGGCTACTCTACTGGAGAAAAGGTTGGAAGGGAATGAAAAGCATCCATGAAACAAATAAAATGAGGCTATTTACAGGAAAGATCAGATTGTTCAAGAAACTAGATCCTTGGGAACTTACAAAAGATTTCATCATAGCCCTCCTCATGTCCTCATCTGCATTTTGGTAAATGTCCCTGAACATCTTATTCAAAGCTGCATCACCATCTAGCCTCTCATCTTTTTCCTAAAATACCGGACCATTATAGCATCAATACCTACATTTGACATCTGAGCCCTCAAATAGCAAGGAATCCGATATAGAAAACAATATTATATATATATTGTTAGACAAACCTCCTTCTTAACTTCGGCTTCCAACTTATCCCAATCTTTTGCTCTTGTTTTGGAAGACGGGTACAAAGGCCTTTGAGATCCAACTGGATATTCATAAAGACAGAAACTGATTAGAAATAAATTATAAAGGATCCCATCCCATAATGTTGGCTATACACAAGTTCTGGTTTGCAGGTTGTAACTATGAAAAAGAAGGCTCCAAATTATGGTCTTAGATTGGCATTGAATAATTATCTAACTATGAAGCCTAGACTAAACTGATTTCTACTTCAAGGGAAACCAGTTCCAGATGAATCATGCTTCTGATATATGAATGTAGCAACAGTAGCCAATATAAGTACCTGATGTACCTGATGGTGCATTAAGTTTCCGAGGAACTATATTTTCCTTGCAATACTCAAGAGATGTCCAGTTGATAACTTCAGCTTTTGCAAGACGAATTTCAATCTTGGTTGACAATACCTGGTACTGGCTTTTATCAGGCACTATCTGTTTCTCAAAGCCAATGCAAAAGTTAGATTATTCAGTATGAAAGGAGAAGAAAATTGTGGAAACTCGAATTATGAGATTATGGAACTAATAGAACATGCCAGCTTCTAACACATACATAGGTTCCTAAATATATCATCTCAGTTAAAAGAATGAGAAACAGAAGCAAACTCATGAAGAGACCTATTATGGATTATTAAGTAAAATAAACATGTACTACTCAGTTAAGCAGATAACAGTCTTTCGAGGAAAAAACATAGGCAAAAAAATGTCCAAGCATGAGAAGTTACTGACATACTTTTCCAAACAATCGAGGTTGAAAATGATATGCATCTTCGCCAGGGACATCAATGGTAACACTCAGCTGCAAGATAAGGACATTATTGAGAATCTGTCAGTAGCTTCGATAAATAAAATAGCACATCCCAGAGTGAAATAAGGGCATCTTTTTTTGCACAATAAGGGAAAGGAGAAACAAAAAAATTTCCCAGAAAATGGACATACAATTTGTTCACCAAAGTCGACTGTGACATTCTTAGCTGGTATGCCCTTTGCAAATATTGTTACAATGACTTCCTCTGGCTTCTGGTAGTATTCATGTCTGTTTGATTATCAAGTATTATTCATAAAACCGATAACAAGTTTAATAGAAAGAGAATAAGGAAAAAAAGAAAAGAAAACAATTAAATTGGCAACAATGTTGCTGCTTCTTGAAAAGACTACTTGACAACAATCTAGCATTTTTACCTAACACATACTAGCAATAAAAGATCAATCAATAAAATTTAAAGGTATACATGGCCTTTGCAATCACAAAAGCCTTTTTCGAGGTAATCGTATTGTTTCACAGATATGCTCTTCAGGCACTTGAACCCGCTTGGATTACATCTAGACAAATAGAAGCGGGACGACAGGCAATGGCATGAAATGCACGCCGCAGTGGAAAAATATGGGTACGCATATTTCCTGACAAACCAGTTACTTGAAGACCTAAGAAAACACGTATGAGTTGGGGGAAAGGATCTCCGAGTCACAATATTTTTGTTCAACTAGACACCTAACGTTCACCATACTATTTATGTATTAGCATTCATGCTTTGAGTTGATAAAAAGCAAGAGCCACCAAAATTATGCACCAAGTGCATAATCTGTCCCAAAAATAAACACGTCAGTAGAATGTTATTCTCTTGTTCACTTAAATTTTAAAGCAACAAAAATTAAGTAAATATGAAAATTGTATATGCCCATTAGCTGCCTTCATCCAGCTCCTCCTCTTCCCACATTACACACAAGTACAGCACAATAATACCCATATAAAAATGATAATTAGTTCAAAACAAACTTAGTATTGACACCAAAAATACCAAGTGTGGGAAAAAGAAAAAACAAATGAACCAAGCAGAAGGAAAAAAAAAAAAAAAGAAAGACAGAACCCATCAAACCTGTATTTTGGTTTTGCTGAGGAGATGACCATCTGAGGGGAAATAACCGATACAGGAGACACACTTGGAGCTAAAGACTTGCTTAGATCATTAGACTCCTCTGAAAAGAAATCCATATTCATCATATAAACAGCTAAGTGCTAACAAATCAGTGATAGAACAAGCAATTAAAAATCAAAGTGAAGGTTAATCCTTAAAATTTGTCAATTCAAAATCTGGATAGAGAAACATTTTTTTTAACTATATCAGCAAGTAATATATCTAAGAGTTCTCTCCCAAGATGTTTATACCTGCAATTCGCTGATTACATTCTTCAATCAACTTAGTAAATCTAGAATCATCCCGAGCTAAAGACACACCCTTTTCAAGTGCTGTCTTGGCAGTGTGATATTCTTCAAGCTTAATACAGGCAGTACTGCATGACGAAGATTACTCTTAATGCATAAATCCTTGAATTCATTCCTACATATAGGGCAGTATTAAACCAATAACCAATAATAACAAATATTTTGTATCATACCCTTTACGCAAATATGCCTTGGCCTTTAAAGGATCCAGCTCAATTGCCTTGTTTGCATCAGCAACAGCCTCTGCAAAACCGTTAATTGTTTAGGGAAAAAAAGAAGAACCAACATAAAAAATCTGAAACTTTGCAAACAAAATATCAAGAAATCTAAAACCCAATAATTTTGAAAACTATAAAGCAGAATCCTGAGTTAATACCAGTGAAGTTATTAAGTTTGATATTGGCCTGAGCACGGTCAGCGAAAAACTCGGGGTTAGTGGGGTCCAAATCAATAGCTTTAGAGTATAAATCAATGGCTAGCTTGAAATCATCCTCAAATATTGCTTCTTTCGCCTTCTCCGCCAATTCCTGAGCCATTGTTCAAATACCAAAAAGCGTTTGGGTTCAAAATGAAATAGATTATGGAAGATGGAGTGTCAGTCTTGGGTTTATGTAAGAATATAAGATGGTGATGGAGGGAAAAGAAAAATGATTCTTTCCTTGTCCGGAGTGGATATGGAGACTTTCTAAGGAGTTCTTTTCTGCGGGGCTAGCAGAAGATGAAGAGTGGAGGGGAGAGTATGTTTTGGCCCAAATTAGGGTCCATGGATTTATTTTATTTCTTTTTCGAAAAGAAAAGGAACTTACTAAAGGGGTAAATTATATCATGCCACAGCATTGTAAATCTAGATTTCTTATAGGTGCATAATTTTTTATTTTCCAGGATTGTTTCTTTAATTGTATATAATTTATATATATATTTTTATAAATAATAAAATAATTATGTTACAAACTAATTAATTATAAAATTTAAAATATGATATTTATATTTAATATTTAATAAATTAATAATTTTATTAATTATTAAATTTTAAATTTTATTTTACTTTTTATTTATTATTCATTATTTTTTATTTAAAATTATATTAATAGTTACTTCCTTCATTTCATAATAATTAATAATTCTGTAATATTTTATTTAGATTGAAAAAATATTTAATAAGCTTAATTATATAAAATAAATAGCTAATTGAGACTAAATAACTTTTTTATAAATATTAATGTGTATACTATATTAAACGAACTTTAAGTATACATTTGATGAACTTGTAGTTTGTAGTTATTTTTTAAATTATAAATACTGATTTATTTTATGCACAGACAATATATTTATTACTTATAAAATGTATGTTTAGATTCATTACTTATAAAATATATATTCATATTACTTAATATTTTTTTAGTATTTTATTTATATTAAGAAAATATTTAATAAGCTTAATTATAGGGAACAAATAGCTAATTGAGACTAAATGACTCTTCTATAGATATTAATGTGTATACTATATTAAATGAACCTTAAGTATGCATTTGATGAATTTGTAGTTTATAGATAATGAATATATTATTTTTTAACATATGAATATTGATTTAGTTTATACGCATATGGTATATATATTACTTATAAAGTATATATTTATTTATTATTAGTGTCAAGTTCTTAAACATGGACTTTAGATTCATCACTTGTAAAGTGTATATTTATACTAATTAATATTTTTTTAAGTATTTTATTTAGATTAATAAAGTATTTAATAAGCTTAATTATAGGAAACAAATAGCTAATTCAAACTAAATGACTATTCTATAAATATTAATATGTGTGCTATATTAAATGAATTTCAAGTGTATATTTGATGAACTTGTTATTATTTAACCTATGAATACTTATTTATTTTATGTACGGACGATATTATCCATTACTTATAAAGAGTATATTCATTTATTATCAGTGTCAAGTCCATTAAACATGAACTTTATATTGATCACTTATAAAGTATACATTCATTTGTTATTAGTGTCATATTAATTAAACATAAATTTTAAGTTTATTACTTATAAACTGTATATTCATATGTTATCACTGCTAAGTATATTAAATATAAATTTTAGATTTATTACTTATAAATTGTTTATTCATCTATTATTAGTGTAAAATTCATTAAATATGAAATGTATATTCATTAACTTTTATTGGTGAACTTGTTCGTAATATATGAATTTATTTGTTAATTTATGATTTTTTAGGCTATAACTTATGAACCTCGGACATACATGTGATGAACCTACAATTTATAACATATAAACCTAAAATGCATTTTATAAATTTAAACCATAATGATCATGTTTGGAGAAAAAAAATGTTAGAATTATTTTTATTCTTTTGAAAATATAAAATTAATTCTTCTTATATTTACTTTTAATTATATTGATTAAAATTTATAATATTTTTTTTTATAAAAATATTAACATATTCTTAAGAAATAAATTTAGTGTTGTAGTAAAAAGAAATATAAAATACAGTAAATTATAAAAATTGAAAGAACAATATAATAATTTTTTAATAATAATATAATATAAAATTTAGGAATGAGACATGATAAAAAATATATTATATTGATTCATCTATTTTGTAATAGATCTAGTATTATTAATTTATTTTTATATTTTGGCCTATTGCTCATTTAATGATATAAAATATCATTAAAGCCATAACTTCATTATTTATCAAAACACACACCTAACTTTATTTTCAACCATACACGTGTGGTTTGGTTCTGGGCATATGATACTTGATGGTCGCAGGTGCATGATATAACAATCCTACTAACATTTATGTCAACTATATTTATATAATAATAAAAATTAATTTATATATATTAATTTTTAAGATTTAAATTTATTCTTAATCTATATATATATATATATATATATATATATATAAATTTATAAGACTTAATTTTTTTTTAATACGTGTGCTTAATTTTTAATATGTAAGAATTTTATTTTGATATGTATACTATTTTTGACATATAAAATTTAAGTTTATGTATAATTTTATAGTTTTTTATTAATTTATTAATTAATAAGTTAAAAATCTAATAAAATATTGACTCTAATCCTAAAAAATATCATATTTATTATATATTTAAATATCAAATTAACTAATAAATAGTTTTCTAATTAGATAATGATACTAATTATATCCTAAAAAATAACATATTAATTATATTTTAATATTATATTAATTAATAAATTAATTTTTTAATTAGATAATAATTATAATTATATAAAATAATATTTTAAATAATATTTTAATATTAATATTAATTATAAATTAATTTCTTTCATTATATAATAAATTTTTACTTCTAAAACTATCACTCGACCATGCCGCCAAGACAACACAAAATAGACGAAAATAGTAATATCAATTATAGATTAAGTTATATAATATTAAAATTAATTAATAAATATCTTTAAAATAATTTTTATATTACTCTCCTCATACAATTTTTAAAAAATCAAAGACATTAAAAAATAGTTAAATTGTTATTATTTTTAAAAATATTATCAATTAATATTAAAAATTAAAATTTTTATTAAATTTTATTTATCAATTTAATTTAATAATTGAAATAATAATAATAGTTGTACAAGACACGAGTAAACGACTAGTATATATTAATTTTTAAGACTTAAAATTTTTTGACATGTGTGCTTAATTTTTGACATATAAAATTGTTATTTTGACATGTGACTTATTTTTGACACATGGAACTCAAATTTATGTTTGATTTTATGATTTTCTATTAATTTATTTATTAATAAGTTACATTCTTAATTAAAATACTCATTCTAATCCTAAAAATAATATATTAATGATAAGTTAGTTTCCTAATTAGATAATGATTAATTTTCTAATTAGATATGATTCAAATTATAAAAAATAATATTTTTAATATCATGTTCACTAATAGATTAATTTTTAAATATTATAATAATTCCTAATTTAAAAGAAATTATATAAATTATATTGATATTAATTTATATAATATTAGAATTAATAAAAAAGTATTTTAAAAATAATTTTTTTATTTACTGCACTAATTTTTTTTTAAAAAATTAAGGACTTTAAAAATAGTAATTTACTATTATCTTTTAAAATATTATATATTAATATTAAATATTAAAAAATCTATTAAATGGTATATATAAACTTAATTTTATAATCGAAATAATAATAGCAACCCTACAACGGACGAGTAAACAACTAGTATGTATGTTTAATCTTAGACACATTAGATTTTTATTTTGATATATGTACTTACTTTTGATAGATGAAATTCAAGTTTATGTATAATTTTATAAATTTTCTATTAATTTATTGATTCATAAATTATATTCATAATTAACCATTAATTTTAATTCTAAAACTAAAGAATATTAATTATTTTTTAATACTATATTAACTAAAATTAATTTCTAAGAAATAACGATACTAAATATATCTTAAAAGATAATATATTAATTATATCTTAATATTATATTAACTAATAAATTAATTTTATAATTATATAATATTTTAATTTCTAAAATTAATATCTTCAATTATATTTTTAATATTATATTTAATAAAAAATTAATTTTTAAATATATAATAAATCTTTAATTCTAAAAAATAGCAGTATCAATTATATTAATATATTAATTTATATAATATTAAAATTAATTAATCAATAAATTATAAAATAATTTTATATTATTACTGTAATAAGATTCTAAGATTTAAAAATATATTTATAAATAATTAGTTTATAAAATATATTTATAAATAATTAGTTTATTATTATTTGTTAAAAATTTTATTAAATTAAATATTATAAATTTTATTATACTGTATTTATCAACTTAATTTATACTTAAAACACGGCCATGCAATATATAAATAATCGACTAATTAATACATATTTCTAATAAGATATTATATTTTTAATAAAAACTTAATTTATTATTATTTATATATTAGTTTTATCTAAAAATATTATAAATAATATAAAATATTAAACATTATAAATTATTCTATAAATTGAATTTATAATATGTTCTATAACAAAAATAATATCAACTGAGTGCACAAATTTATAACATATTATTGTTTATATCCTCAAATGGAATTATTCAAATTTTTATTATATATTCAAAATAAAAATATATTTATAATTTATTTGAGAATTAATATTTTATAATTAAAATAAAAATAATTGTGCAACACATGCCTAAAATACTAGTTATTAAAGATTATTCAAAATTAACGCATCATAAAATGAATAAATATAATGGCGTGTAATTAAATCTGGTATTATTATGAGCATAGTCACTCACTGCTGTTATTGTTTACCTTCTTCACGCTGGTAACTTGCTTATTGTATATTTATATCCCTTTTCTATCGGACATGGCCAAGCTCGGGCACTGACTCACTAACAGAGTTAATGAAGTGCGGATCCGTAGCTTGTATTTGGCCGGATACTCCTCCGTCTCACAAAGTCACCGCCACTGCCTCACTTAACCATCCGCCGACCTTATACACCGGCGGTTCCGATGGCTCCATTTTCCAGTGGAATATCTCTTTCTCCGGTTCCAACTCGGTAACTCAGCTCAATTTTTCTTCATGTCTTTTCTTTTTCAACAAAAGAAAAAAAAGAGAGAATTGAATGTTCTTGATTACTTACATCTTCTCGTGTTGTTGATTCTCTGCGCAAAACTACTGATTAGATTACGGAAACATGAAAGTTTCTTTAGCGATTACTTACTTAGGAGATAATCTGTTTAAATATTGATATTTACATGTTTTTGTTTTCTGGTATTTTACTGCGGTTAAGAAATTAACTTATTGATGTTAGCAACATGATGTCTGATTATCTCAGAAACGCAGTCATAGTGTTCGGAAGTCTAAAAATACATGGATTCAATTGAATTGAATTCTATTTAGTCCATTCTCACGTTTGGAAAGGTAATAATTGCTATAATTCTATTCTTCCAACTTCAACAAAACAAGGCTGGCATTTTGAAAAAACATGAAATCTTGCCTCAGATGACATGATTTTGCAATTATTTAATTCAGTTTTTTCTCTGCATATGTGATGGTTATAGTAGCTTTTCCATATATCGGCACGTTGTTTAAAAATTACCAATTCTTAAGTATTTCACTTTGAACCAAAATTGCCATTTAATAAGGATCTTAATTTGACAGGAGATTAAACCGGTTGCCATGTTGTGTGGTCATGCTGCGCCTATAGCTGATCTCAGCATTTGCTATCCAGTGGTAGTTTCAGGAGATGATAATGAATCAGATCATTCGATTAATGGTTCTTCAACCTCAATCTCTGATAACCAAGGTGCATTATTAAGTGCATGCTTGGATGGTGTATTGTGTGTTTGGAGTAGAGGCAGTGGACACTGCAGACGTCGAAGAAAACTGCCTCCTTGGGTTGGCAGTCCATCCATTCTTCATACATTGCCTATGAGCTCTCGATATGTATGTGTAGGCTGTTGTCTTAGTCAGACTACTACTCATTTAACTGAGCTTCATTCTATTGATTCTCTTGAAGGATGTGAGGTTTCAATTGATAAAGAATCTCAGCATAGAAAACCCTCAAAATGCACTGTGGTTATTGTTGATACTTATAGTCTTACTATTGTGCAAACTGTTTTTCATGGGAATTTATCAATTGGGCCATTAAAATTTATGGATGTAGTTTTGTCAGGTGAGGATGGGGAAAAATATTCTGTTCTTTTGGCTGACTCATATGGTGGACTACAGTTGGTTCCAATATTAAAAGATTCTGACCTAGACGGTGAGGATGGGAGTGACTTGTATAAGAGTTCTCAGTTGGGAATTTGTGGAAATGGGTCTAGCAAAGGGGGACAGGTTGTCTCAATTTCAACACATGGGAACCTTATTGCTCTCATGTTGAAAAATCGCTGCATATTTGGGCTATTGTCTAGTGATACTACAATTGGGGAGATTTCCTTTATGGGAACTCTCCTGTCAGTTGAAGGTAATTCTACACAATCAAGTGTAGTTGGAGGCTTCTTTCTTGAAATTGGTGATGCCGAAAAAATACACAATACTGAGGAAGCCTATGAACATTTTCGGGAATGCTTTGTTGTGTGGGGCAGTGCTGGTTGTGCTGTTGTGTATATTATATCATATTTGAATGATGTATTTAAATGTGAACCACTTTATGAGATTCCTGTTGGTTCTCATCCTCCTAATGTTAAACTATCTGTTTCTTTCATTCAGTCTATCAGTTATCTTGTCCGAATTGAATCAGTTTGCTTTGACGCAGAAGAACCTTTACTGTGTAATCCTCATCTCACAATCTGGTCTTTACATGAAAAACATGAAAACAATGGGAAGCTCTCCCGATGCAAAGTGTTTGCAGGAAATGATTTATTTGCTGAGTGGATCTCAAGCTTTGGTTCACTCTATGAAATCAATGGTCATGGTGGCAGGAAGAAGAGAACATCTTTTTCTCAGAGTTCTATTTCATGTTTAGAAAATGAAAATAGTGAACATGCCATTGGTGAAAGAGATGATTTTGTTTATGAGGGACAAAATGTGACTTCTTCCATGATTATTTCTGAAAATCTTTTCTTGCCTTATGCTGTTGTGTATGGCTTCTCTAGTGGTGAAATTGAGGTTGTGCGCTTTGACATGATCTTGGGTCTAGAGTCTCATAGCAGAAGTCCACGCCCTGATGTGGCTTCACATGTATCCAGACAATATATTACAGGCCACACTGGTGCTGTACTTTGTTTGGCAGCACATCAGATGTTGGGTGCTGCCAAAGGATGGACTTTTAGTCAGGTATTAGTTTCTGGAAGCATGGACTGCACAATTCGCATCTGGGATCTTGACACCGGCAATCTCATAACAGTAATGCACCAGCATGTGGCACCAGTGCGCCAAATAATCTTTCCCCCTGCCCGGACTGAACGCCCATGGAGTGATTGCTTTCTCTCTGTTGGAGAGGATTTGTGTGTTTCTCTTGTTTCCCTTGAAACTTTGCGGGTAGAGAGAATGTTTCCTGGACACCCTAGCTATCCAGAAAAAGTTGTGTGGGATGGTACAAGAGGGTATATTGCATGTCTTTGCCAGAGCCATTCAGGGACATCTAATATAGCTGATGTTTTATACATTTGGGACATAAAGACAGGAGCAAGAGAGCGGGTCCTTCGTGGAACTGCTTCCCATTCAATGTTGGATCATTTTTGTAAAGGCATCAGTGCTAATTCCATATCTGGCTCTATATTAAATGGAAATACTTCAGTCTCTTCATTACTTCTTCCAATATTTGAAGATGGGGGCTTTTCTCAATCTCAACATAATCATTTGGAGAGGAAGGTCACATCATCAAATATGCTTTCAAGTGTGACAAATATGTCAGTGCCTACTACTTCTAAAGCACAGGGAAGGAAGGAAAATTCTGCTTCAAACACGCCATCTCTCCTACAAAACAAGTATCCCATCAAATGCACTTGTCCATTCCCTGGGATTGCTACTCTTACTTTTGACCTTGCATCAATGATGTTTTCTTGTCAGAGGCATGAATCTATAGCAAATGGAAGTAATAAACAGGAGAATAACAATGTGAAAGAACAGGGAACTAATAAACTAAGTCCCTGCCATTCACCCAGTGATGAAAATTCCAATCAGAATGCAATCTCAACTGAAAACCTTGATGAGAGGGATGGTTGGGTTAAATCTGTAGAAGAATTGTTACTTAGGTTTAGTTTGTCCTTTTTACATTTGTGGAATATAGATAGCGAGCTTGATAAATTGCTAATGATGGACATGAAACTAAAGAGACCAGAGAATTTTATTTTAGCTTCTGGTTTGCAAGGGGACAAAGGGTCTTTGACACTAGCATTTCCTGGACTGAGCGCAAATCTTGAGGTACTTTTGCTTGAACTGTATTAAATGTTGGGACCTATTATCTTGTTTGGCTTATTTCAACTTTTCCTGAGACATTGAAACCAATACTCCAGCTGTGGAAATCATCCTCTGAATTTTGTGCCATGAGATCGTTGATGATGGTGTCCATTGCCCAACGCATGATTAGCTTGTCGCCCTCCAATTCAGCAGCTAGCAGGTACAGCAATGCCTTCACAAAGACTGCTTACTGTTTCATGTTAGCTATTGTTTAGGCAGGGCTGAATTATTACTAATTTCATCTGAATCCTTTCAGGGCTTTGGCAGCTTTTTATACTCGGAATATTACTGATCAAATTCCAGATATTAAACCACCATTGCTCCAGGTTGCAACTAATGCCATAAAATTTGATTTTTTTGAATATCTTATTTTGACTGGATAACAAATGTACTGAATATTTCAGGAAAGAGATTAAAATGTTGATTACTTTCATGGTTTATGTGCTTTCTTTCTTCTGTAAATGTTGGTGTCAAACTAGAATGAATAACTGAGTATGTTCAGATGGTTGTTTGAGAATTAATTAGAGCTTTCTTGCTCGATGCCCATCGCCCGACTTCTGTTTTTTCTAGTTATAGTGACCAACAGATCAAAATGGAAAAGGTTTTTACAACAGTGAGAGATTTCTCCACAGTAATTAGCCACATTATATATTCCAATCTTTTTTGTAATTTGTAATGTATTAGTCAAATTAATATTTTATCTAGGCAAATATCATGTCTGAGTCAACCTCAAAACTACCACTTGATATTGGACGAAAATAGTCATTTTCCTGAAAAGTATTCTCATGCTAGTAATTTCTGCTAGTATTGTGAAAATTACTTCTATCCTAGAACTTACATTAGTTGTGTCGTGTATAAAAAGTTCACTAGTTAGCTTCTATTCTATTTCAAAAACAATATAATTAACTTTACTCTTTTGGAACAGCTTTTGGTGAGTTTCTGGCAAGATGAGAGTGAATATGTTCGTATGGCTGCACGCACTTTATTTCATTGTGCTGCTTCACGGGCCATTCCATCCCCTCTCTGTAGTCAGAGAGCAAGTGATCATGCAAAACTTGTGAGATCTCTAAGTGAAGTTGGAGAAAATGAAGGTGAAGCTTCAGAAGTTGGAGAAATATCTGCCAATGTTTTATCTTCTGACATGGCACCGAAATCACAAGAAATTTCTAAAGCTGAAGAACCTTATTACGAATCACCTGAAAAACACCAAATCACCGAGGCAGAAAAATCTAAAATACTTGCATGGTTGGAGTCATTTGAAGTACCAGACTGGATTTCATGTGTCGGAGGGACAAGTCAAGATGCCATGACTTCCCATATTATTGTTGCTGCAGCATTGGGTATATGGTATCCCAGTCTTGTGAAACCAAGTCTTGCCGTGCTGGTAGTTCATCCTTTAATCAAGTTGGTTATGGCCATGAATGGAAAGTACAGTTCCACTGCTGCTGAGCTCCTTGCTGAAGGTATGGAGGATACATGGAAAGCCTGTCTTGGCCCTGAGATATCTCGCCTGATTGCCGATATATTCTTCCAAATAGAGTGTGTTAGCAGTCCATCTGCTATCTCAGCTGGACCCGATCCAGCTGTACCATCTTCCATTCGAGAAACTTTGATTGGTGTTCTTCTTCCAAGTTTAGCAATGGCTGACATTCTAGGTTTTTTAACTGTAATAGAAAGACAAATTTGGTCTACTGCTTCTGATTCACCTGTTCATTTGGTATCTTTGACAACTCTTATCAGGGTCGTGCATGGTTCTCCAAGATGCTTAGCCCAGTACCTTGACAAGGTCAGTAACGCTGTGCAAGATATGCAAAAAACCTAATGCTTTTTCTTCTTATTATGAATTTTCATATGACATGTGGGCAGATATACAGGTGGTTAGCTTCATATTACACACCATGGACCCTGGCAACTCAGTCATGCGCAAAACTTGCCTTCAGAGTTCAATGACAGCCTTAAAGGAAGTTGTACGAGTATTTCCTATGGTAGCCTTGAATGACACATCTACCAGATTGGCTGTCGGCGATGCAGTTGGGGAGGTTAATGATGCTAGCATTTCAGTATATGACATGCAAAGGTATTAAATGCTTTTGGTCTAATGTTACTGCCATGTGGGAGAAATAGAGTTGTTGCATGATGAGTTTTAACTTTAAGTTGGAAGAATATTGTGTAGGCATAATATCATGCATTGTTTAGAGTATTCTTTGTAGTATATCCCTATGGAGTTGGCTGTGCACTTTTCTGATTTCATGGCGTCTCAGCTACTAGATCCTCTTGCTTGTTATATCTAACAGTTGATTAATCATAGGGCGATAATAGCTCTAACTTAGTCTACTTTTTCGCAGTATCACAAAAATAAAGGTTTTGGATGCAAGTGGACCTCCTGGACTTCCAACTCTGCTTTCGGGAGCATCAGAAACAGCAGTGACCACAGTGATTTCAGCTTTGAGCTTTTCCCCTGATGGAGATGTACTATATCTTGCCACCCCTCCACTATATTTTTCTGATTAGATTAGAATAGTAAACTTTATGTGGAAACTATGATAATCAATTTTTTTTTTTAATAGTAGTCATAATGTTCATTGCAGTTCTAAGGAAACAATAACCGATAGATTTTGTCCTAGAATGTTAACACCTTAAGTCACTTTAACATGTATAGGTGTTTGGACACTTCAATTTAGCTTCTGGTCTAGAGTTCACAAATAGCATTTATGCATCTTGTAGCATCTTCTGGCTGCACGCTTGTATGGTTTTCAGGGACCATATAACAACAGTTGTACAGTGTTAAAATAAGTAGCTTTTTGAGTTGCTAATGCATTTTGTTTGTTGTTTTCACTATAAGCTGTTATGTGTTCGGATTTTGATAGGTATATTATGAGCCATGTAATCAGTGAACAAGAAATGTGCAGTAATCTCTGAATGCTATTTTAGCATTCAATATTGCTTGACAAGGGATGCACATAATAATTTGTTAATTGTTGCAGTTCTTTTTTCAGTTGACTTAATATTTCTCCCAATTTCAGGGGCTGGTAGCTTTTTCTGAGCATGGTTTGATGATTAGATGGTGGTCATTGGGATCTGTATGGTGGGAGAAACTGAGCAGAAACCTTGTTCCTGTCCAGTGTACCAAACTTATATTTGTTCCTCCATGGGAAGGATTCTCTCCCAATTTTTCTAGGTCTAGTGTAATGATAAACATAATGGGGCACGATAGGCAGACCAATTTACAGGTAATTTCCTAGCAGTACATTCTGCAGAAAATTATTTTTGAACATGTGAAATAAAAAATAGGATATTCTTAACCTTTGGTTCACTTGATCAATTATTTGCTTCATCCTTATATTCTGTACAAAATGCACTTCAAATGCTAAGAATGCATCCTCTTTTTATTTTATCAATTTTCCTTTCAGGAGAATACTAGGGGTTCAAATCATGCTGACAATCTGAAGATGGTAGTTCATAATCTTGATCTCTCGTACCGCCTAGAATGGGTTAGTAAACGTAAGGTTCTTCTTTCTAGGCATGGCATGGAGTTGGGCACTTTCCCATTATAAGAAGCAGAAAAGAAGCCGCAGCAGCATGAGCTTCAAGAAGCATGCAGTGAGGCATATATTCTCATGGCTTCCACAAGGTTTTTCCATCTCTCGCACAAGTTCTACATTGATAGAATTTCCCATAGATAGACAGGATCTCATTGTCTACGATCTCTGAGATCTCCTTAGCGTCTCACTATATTTCCAGTTTTTTGTTTGCAAATGAGAAGACAAACTTGAGGCATATTATTTTCATACATGACTTTTGGGTCAGTGCAGTGGGGTTGAAAATGATGGGGACATACGGAATTTTGCAGTCATAAATATTTTCATTTTTGCTCGGGAAGATTGCTTTTGTATATAACAAGTCTTGAAAATAGCTGGTCGAAATCAATGAGATAATGTATATACTACTAGTGGATAGTGTCCCCATTTTTAAGTGCTCTTTCCAGGTTCTTTCTTACTGATTATGTAACTAATTATCAGTCAGTTTTTGTTTTTATGACCTTGTACGGCAATAGTCATTTTGTAAAATTGGTTCTGTTTCTTGATGTTCTTTCAAGTATTCGACCAGATTCTAGTAACTACATCCAAAATATAACATGAGCACGACATAAACTTTACAAAGAAACATAATTGACAATTATGATATATGAAAGAGTTGGATTAGCTCCAATTAAGATGATAACAAGACATGAAAGTTACTTTGCTCTGCTTCTTAAATTGCTATACACTGCTCTAAACTGGTTAATGATGAAGGTCGGTTACTTACATTTTTGCTTGATCCAGGGAAATATAGATAGGAGAAAAAAGAAAAAAAAGAAGAAGCAATGTGGTCTAGTTTTAGGTTTCTGCGCGAGAGCTATCACCGCTTACTTTGCTTTTGTACAAATCAAAACAAGACTTTCACCTTATACTTCTTGCCTTGTCCTTATCAGTTTTAGCTCCTATTACAATCGACCATGTTTAAGTCCACTTGTGATAGCAACAAGTTTAAATTCTAGATAGGAACTGCAACTGCCTTAGAAGGGGGCCTAAGCTCTCCATTACTTTTTCACAAGGATGATTATGGATGCCCTCATATGTTGTCACTACTATGCTTGAATCTTTTGACAGCCTTTGTATCTGTTTCTTGACATTGCAGGTATGGTGCGTGCAGCGGTAGTAGCTCCTTCTCCATCAGATAGAAAATGATAATGGTAAGCTCATTGTTCAAATGAAAAGAAACATATAAATCAATGAAATAGAATATGTGGACAACCCACATTGTGGGAGTTTGCTCTTCTTATGTTTTTTGCTCAATGTAGCAACTAAACGACTATGGGCAACAAAAAGATCTCAGATAATGAAATAGTACCTTAGATGGATGCTGTTCTTCACAGCTTTCTGTCCGTATTTTCGCCACCTAAACCCATCATCAAGAATATCATCTGCACTCCTAGTATGAAAGGAGATTCTTTGTGGTGTAGTTTTCTTGGCTCTGCCTCCTTTCTTCTTGTTTGTAACTGCATTTTCGCTATCTCTGGCTGTCGGTGGCGTCAGATTTTGGTCTCCAAATTGGAAGGAGCCTGAGAGGAGGCTAACCCAATCAATATGATCAGAAGCAAATTGCTGAGATTCAATTGCATGTTGGTCCATTGAAGGAAACAATGAAGTAGGCATCAATGATTGGTTATTAAGGTTTAAAATGTCGTCAGCAGTCATCATTAGTGGCGGTGGGATTTCTCCATTATCCATTACAACAGAATTACTACTGGTCATAGGGAGCTATGGAACATATGGAGAATTTATGTTTGTGGGTTTTGGTTGAACAATTGCATGCAAAAATAGCAAGAAAACCGTAACTTGAATACCTAAATAAACCCAACTATACTTCACCTAATTCTGTTCAACTGTCCTACTGGGAAGACATGTGCCTAAAATGTACTTTTTTTTGGTTGTCTAAGTTAATCTGCAGAGAATTTTCTCTTGCAAGCTAGGGTTTGTTAAATGCTACACATAAATTTGTGCATGGTCATTATGATTGGCCTTTGAGTGGGTTAAAGTACAGTTGCTAATCTAGCATCTGGTCTAGATCACTAATGAAATGCCGTTGTGGCAGTTTAGACTACTGTGTTTTTTGATAGAAAAATGATTAACCCTAATCTTGGGCATAATCATACGGTGGATATCAAGACTAATTTAATCTACAATAAAATTATCAAATTATCTAGATAATTCCTTTTAAATGTTAACTAAGTTAAAATTAATGAGAAAGCTCTAGATGGTCACTGCTCCTTTAGACGTTAGAGGAAGTGGTATCATGGGGCAGTTGTAGCTTGAACAAAGAATGGTAGTTAGAAGTTGGTTAACAAAATCCATATACATGTGCATACATGTCTTTACATATAATAATATTACATTGCCAAGGTAAAAGAAAAGTGTCGCCAAATTAATGTGGCAAATTGTGCAACTACTTAGTTTCATCAGTTTCTTTTTTTCCTCGTTTTCCAACATATATTTTCCATTTCTTGGTAGGATCCTATCATTTTTACCTACAATACAATACATGAAATTATAAAATCAATTATAGTTTTATTTCTCGATACTTTTCTTAATGTTCTTTTTCAGATATACATTTTCCATTTGATTATTCCTGTTATCCATAAAGTAAAACTCCAAATTGTGAATCATTTATGAATTCATATATTAACGGTTTAATATTTGTAAGAAAAATAAAGAATTAGGCTTCGGATGCTTTATCTATCTCAAAATTTCATCAAACTAGTTATTTCAGAACTAAGAATTATCCAATAACATCAATGTGCATATTACATATTAAAGGGATGGCGCCTTCAAGCATGAAATAGTAAACATCATCACTTTCTTTTCAAGGGCTTTAGTGAACTCTCTTAGGATTTGATTAAAATGAAACCGAAAGTTCGCTTAAATATTTTTTTTTTAAATTTTAAGAAAAGAAAAATCAAATGGTCAAGTATTTGTACACAAAATTATCTAGATTTAGAAATATGTATAAATTTCCCTCCTACAAAATTATCTCATCTTCAAATTAATTGGAACCTATATAACTCCAATTCTAAATGAGAAGATTAAATTATACAAAAAGATATATATCAATAAAGATAATTCATAATGATAGGACAGGGAATCCTCATCGACAAAAATAATGAGTGATAGAATAGAAACGACAAAACGGTTGTAGAAGCATAAAGGTTGTACAAAAGAAAGAAGGGTAATTGTAAGTAGAATGAGTGGTTGGAAGCTTATATTTCATGAACAAATAAATCTCTCATTATTACATTTTTCTTTATTTTTCTATGTTATCTTCAAATGGAAATGGTCATAAGACTTTATGTTGTTGGATATGTACTTAAATCTTCATGATTCAATGTTTCCTATGGGATTGATTCTCCTAACAAAAAGGTGTTTGATAAATTTTGGTGGGTGTCATAAATTAATTTTAGTGTTTTAGAAGCGTGGGTGTATAGTAATAAGTTTTTGGTGGCGTTGTCTAAAGTGCATGTTCGACATGTTTAGTCCTGGATCATCGTACATGGGCAAAAACCAATAGAACAACACGAAATGAAAAATTGGCAAATCATGGGCGACCTTTCTACCAGGATCACATGCACAGGCACATGCTTTTCTTCTTCTTCTTCTTCTTATTTCTTCTTTACTGTGTAAGGAATTTTCTTAAAGAAATAAATATGAATTCCTATATCACAAAATAAACACTTGACGCTGAACTTTTAGTTTAATGATTGTTGAGAGATTACAAAGGAAGCACTTAACTATGGAATTATTAGTCTAATGACTGTTGACTAATATTATAATTTGACGAGGACCCATGAAATTTGTATGATCACTATACTTACATAATTAAAATTCAGGATTCCTCTTATTTCAATTAGTTAGGCCGAAGAAAGAAAAAACTATTTGAGTAATTAATGCCTTGCATCATTAAGACAAATGTTAAGTATTTTCCTTCAAACAAATAATGGTTGGCCATGCATGTGCGAAGTTGATGGAGAATGTGCCTTATTGTTCTTTTTAGCGTCAGTTTTCACTTATACTAAATTTAATTATTCTCATTATTGTTTTGAAGGCAAATCATCCATGTCAAAGCACTTTTTCTAAAAAAGAAAAAAAAAAAAAACAACAACATGGAATTTAGGCAATCAAAATTAATTTCCATTTTATAAAGTAGATATGCCAATTGATACAAATAAATTTAAAGATAGTTCAATGAGCAAAATTTAGAATTAAGCCATCAGAAACATATACAAATAAGGAACTCCAAATCAAGAATTGTCTATTCTTCAATGCATGTGTGTTTGATGGAAATGAAGAGAACAGAAAAGAAAGGTAAGGATTGTTATTATTATTATTTGGAGGTTCAAATCAGGAATGGAAAAAGAAATAAGAAGAAATTATCTCTCTGATTTCCCTCCGAGTGCATTTATGGCCCGTATTCAGCAAAAGTAAAAATCATCATCATCTTAAAAACAAACTTGTACAGAATTTCTTCTTGTTATCCATCTTTAGTACACATCCAAACAAAGTAATGAAAAACCCAATTTCATTTCTCTCTTGTCCTCTCCTGATTTCTACATACCTTACATCACTAGTGATCCAAACAAAGGAAAAGGATGGTATGTTTTCTTGTGCATCCCAATCCTGACATTGAGAAACAATATAACTAGATTATAGAAACAAACTCAATACAGAAAAGTAATTTCTTACAATATTAGATCATAGAAAGTCAACATAATTAGGTGGAGTTTCTACTTGTCCATTTAAAAAACATATACAGTGAAGTAAATAACAATTAGATATTTGAGAAAATAATGATAACTTCTATATTTCTTTTTTAAGAAAAAAAGACATAGTGTTTGATTCAGAGGTTTAATACGGCTGATAGTTGTTTCTCACTAAATAACTAAAGACTTAAAAAGTGGCAACTGATAGCTGATTTGATGTTTTTATTTTATTTATTTGGACACTGTTATATTTATTAAAACTTATTAATAATAACTTACTTTAAGCTGATCTCATATAATTAAATTTTTATATTTTATAATAAATAATTATTATTTTAAAATTATTTTTAATAGTATAATAATTATAATATTTGAAATTAAAAATTTTATTAGTAAAATTTAAATTTAAATTTCTTCTTTTAAAATAGCTTAACTATTTTTAATAATAAGTATAATTGGACTAAAAAATTAACTATAATATTTTTAATTATTATAAATTATTTTTATTAATTTATATCATTGAATATAATAAAATATATATCTAACAATAATTTAAATTCTTAATGGTTATTTAACATACTAGTAGCAACCACTAATAAAATTTTACTAAATAATTTAATTTATCAGCCATCACTGTTGCATTCGTCAAAAAATCAAACACGCCAAAATCGAAAGTATGGGGTGGATGAAAATACTAGTAACATGAGCTCATATGATGGTATAGCTAATGACGTTGAGGAGTGGGTACGAGTAATTAATGTCTTACTCTTCTAAAGCAAAATAATTTTTGTGACTCAGCAGAATATATATGATCCTTCTTTTATATTGGTTACACTTGTGATCCTTTCAAAATCACTTATATAATCTCCTCACGCGATCTCCATTCCTGAATGTCATCTTCCGTTATATATATATATGTGTCTTTCACAAATTTCCCAAATTCTATCAGGTTCATTTAAGCATGTGGTTATTTCTACTACCAGTAAAATGAGTCTATAAATACCATCAAATCCAAGCGTAAACACACAAGTAGCAACATTCAATAATTTTGGTCACAATGCGAGGTATGGGACAAAGTACTAGAGTTGCTCTTTTGGTTCTTGTTTTTTGTTGTTTCTTGGCTAGTCAAGGTGGGGTAGCCCTGGAAAATGAAGAGTTATGCTCTTTAGCTTCTGGATATGGAGATGCTCTTGGCAAATCTATTACGTTCTATGATGGGCAACGCTCCGGGAAATTGACACCAGACCAGCAAGCAAAATGGAGGGCAGACTCTGCACTATCTGATGGCAAACCTGATAATGTAAGGCTAGATTTAGAACACGCTCTATAATTGAAGAAAACATCATGCTCATTCCATCAGGAAAGAAAGCTTACCCCATATTAGACAAATTCCAAAGTACGAAAAATTGAAAAAAAAAAAATAAAATTATTACGATAGCATGAATTTGGTACATGTCGTCTATTTTTGCAGGTGAATTTGGTAGGAGGTTACTATGATGCTGGTGATAATGTAAAATTTGGATGGCCAATGGCATATACTGTTACTTTATTGAGTTTGGCGGCAACTGAGTACACAAAAGAGATATCTTCTGTCAATCAGCTTGGTCGCCTTCGACGTGCAATCAGATGGGGCACTGACTACCTTATGAAATGTCATACTTCATCCACCACATTTTACACTCAGGTATTCTATCTCATCTGTACTATAGGAATTTTCGCTCACTTAAAAACACTTATTCAATATTTCAACTTTCGTAACGCTTGTGAAGATATATATTAATCACACGTACTTCCGCAGGTAGGAGATGGAAATGCTGATCACCAGTGTTGGGAACGTCCTGAAGATATGGACACTCCTAGAACACTCTACAAGATAACTCCTAATTCGCCGGGCACTGAGGCTGCAGCTGAAGCCGCAGCTGCTCTTGCTGCTGCTTCACTCGTGTTCAAGGCTGTTGACTCTAGCTATTCTGCGAAGTTATCAAGCCATGCAAGATCAGTAAGGCCAAAATAATTATAGTACCTACTTACCCATCAATCTATGATAACCTTTAGTTTTTTATTTATCTCACTAATGAAGATTGTTCTTTAGTTGTTTGAATTTGCAGATAAGTATAGAGGATCTTTTAAAGATTCTTGCCCTTTCTACTGCTCCTACTCAGGCTTTCAGGTGAACTTTTAAATTTTTCCTAAAGAAGATTGTTCCAAAGATGTTCTTTGGTTTGCATCTAAATAAATGAGCTGATAGTTTCTAAAATTCCTGGAAAGGATGAGTTGTTGTGGGGTGCAACTTGGCTATACAAGGCAACTGGAGAAAGCAAGTACTTGAATTTTATATCGAACAATCAAGGCTGGAGTCAGGCAGTGAACGAATTCAGTTGGGATAACAAATTTGCAGGAGTTCAGACATTAATAGCGAAGGTAATTGCATAAAAAGAACAAGGAATCTTAAAATGAATTGATTAACTCCTTCTCTTATAGGAACCTGAAAAGAACATAATTACTTGTCCAGGAATTCTATGCTGGGAAGAAGAATTTGGGCAAGTTTAGGACCGACGCAGAGTCATTTGTATGTGCATTGATGCCTGGAAGTAGCTCTGTACAGATTAGAACAACTCCTGGTGCTCCCAAATTAAACTCCTAAATTCAAGTTGTAGGATATACCCTGGAAATATGTTTTCCAAAAACTTTCTGATAAATATCTATGCCTTATGTGCAGGGGGGCTACTATACACTAGAGATAGCTCAAATTTGCAGTATGTCACCAGTGCTTCCATGCTACTATTTATCTACTCCAAAACATTGGCAACATATCATATCAATGGAGTCCAATGTGGCTCTGCACGTTTCTCTGCCTTTCAAATTAGAGCCTTCGCAAAATCTCAGGTAACTACCACTTTTCTACTCGAGAGGCAAACTCGTAACCTGACGGCTCTGAAAACGAACTTTCTTTTTGTTTTCTTTTCCGCTCAGATATAACCAACAAATATCATAAGCATATGGGTTGTTGTGCGTTTCAGGTGGACTACATACTAGGTAAAAATCCAATGAAGATGTCATATATGGTGGGGTTCGGAAGCAAATACCCAACCCAAATACACCATAGAGGTGCATCAATTCCATCAGTAAAAGTTCACCCAGCAAAAGTGGGGTGCAATGACGGATTCTCAAGCTATTATCATTCTGACAAGCCAAATCCAAATATACATGTTGGTGCAATTGTTGGAGGTCCTGATTCAAATGATCAATACAAAGATTTGAGATCAGAGTACTCTCGCGCTGAACCCACTACTTACATCAATGCTGCCTTTCTCGGTTCTGTCGCTGCTCTTCTACCACTTAACATGGAGGCTGCAGAGTGCTCAAGATTGTTGCAGGAAACTAACGCCAACAAATCGGTTGATTATGTGTAACTAATTATTAAATAATTACTCCCAATAAGATCCTCATTTGTTAAGATTAATAAGTATGTGATTAGCAGCAACATTTTAGCTGTTGCTTATTCATATGTATTGCTCAATGAGTGTGTTAAAATGAATGTATTGTGCATTCTTGCATTATATATTTATAACAATGCCAACATTATTATGGTTCTATTGCTATAAAAATTTTGTATTTTGGAATTATTTTCAAATCTAAGCTTTGCTTTTTCATGTCTATCAGTTTTAGCAAAGAATTAAGAATAATTGCTTCAATTTTAATACTCTGATTAAATTAAAATATAAAATTACTAAGATCAAACACTAAATTTTTTTAAAAAATTAATTTGGCAATGTTGATTACCTTATAAGACTTAATTACGCCGAAGAGACATAATATATACATATAAAATAGCTATTATAACTAAAGCAGGCATAGAACTGCTTTTTCCTTTTAAAAATGGCACAAGTCAAGCAGTCCAAAGATGAAAATTGATATTAATTTCATTGCTTGAAGCAAAGGAACAGCGAAGCTTATTTCAAATAAAATATAACTTAGTATCATTTTCAGCTCACAAAATAATACAAGTTGATTACCTATTCGTCATAAATTAATGAAAATTGGAAACTTAAGTCATTTTAAAAAAGAGCAACTGGTGCAGCTTTAGCATCCTTCATATTCAGCCATTTCCTAAATGATACCTTCATTGAGGATCCATCATTAACATTACCATTACCATTATGTGTATAAATATGAATGGATTCCTATTCTGCAAGATATATTTCACCTGGAATCAAAAACCGCAAATTCCATACGAACTGCAAGGAAAGATGGTTGTTAGGATAAATAATTCTTAAATTTTTTAGTTTTTAATATTTGGTAAGAGCTCTGTCGATCAACAACTTTGAATTTAATGGTTGGCCCACCTAGTCATTTAAAAAAAATATATACGAAAGTACAATAATTGATATAATATGATGTTAAATAGTTTTCTATAACTTTTTGAAAAATTAGACCACCTTTCGATAGAAAAAAAAAATATCATTGCCCTTTTTAGTATGATATTCATCATTAAGTGACCGGTTTATTAAAAATAAAAATGTAATAGAAAAATAATAATTTGTTCATGAACATAATACGAAAATAAATCTTTATGCGGACAATACTTTAACTTTGCTGCTCTTATACTGTGACTTTAGAAAAATTTATTATTCCTAAGTTTCAGATGAGTTTTTTTTTTTTTCTTTTCTTTATAGAAGAAGAAAAGCTTTTCTTTTCTTTCTTAAAAAGAGAGGAGTCTTTTCTTATCCTTTTCGTGAGAAGAGGAGTTTCTTCTTAAAAGAAAAAGTTTTCAGAATTTTTAGTTATAACATAATTTTACTATTACTTAAATGTTCTTTCTATAAAACAATTTCAAATAATTTTTTAAATATATCAAATTATTTATAATATTTATAATATATACATTTGTGAGACATTTTTAATAAAAATTTAATATTTTATTATTCGAGATTTATATCGGTAGCATGCCATATATCACTTTCCAATCAAAAAATACTAGATAGCTGCACCTTTTTTTCTCTCTCTATCTATCTGTATGTATATATAGTGTTAGTATGTGAATAATTGGGCAACAATAGGACCACAAATTAACTTAATATCTTAGCATACAATCTTTACTCCCTAAATCACAACAGTGTGGCTTCTTTGTTTGATATCTTGAAACCATATCTTTGAAAAGGACAAGGCAGAATCTTAACTAGAGTAAAACTAAACTTAACAAGACAAATCTTTAAAGATAATGCAATATCCTAGATAAATAACAACGTTGATCGACTTTCTCAATTATTACAATACAAGGAGCATTCTCTCTAATTAAGACACTGCAACATACATTGCGTCCTTTTCTTTTGTCTAATTTCTGGAAACACCATCTCTTTGAAGATGGACTATACAAAACTAAGATTACAAGACAAAATATATTGGAAGTCTAAAAGAGAAAAAAAACGAAAAAAAGATCAAGATTATACTACACTGGCAGCACATTGATGAACAGGTGTTAAGGAACGGTAGCTGAAAATTGATCAAGAAACAGTCCTTCAAAATCTTCTAAGCTTGGAAATAGTTCGTCGCTAAATATTATGTCGGGCATGACAATTTCTTGATTGCTTATACTATCTTCCAAAATCCGTTCTTCTTCTGCTTCTTCATTTTTTAATCTCACATGTTGCACCATCTCATCTTCATTAGTGGAAGCCATCGATAAAGGGGTTATTGAAGAAGGAAGTACTGTATCCAAACATTCGCCTTTGATTGTTGGCTTGTTGGGTTCACTGGATTTATTGGCTTGTTTAGCCATGGAAGACTTGATTCTGGTGCTGCCAGCAAGAGAATTTCTGCGAGTCGGATGGGCATGGCTATGCTCGGCAGTGTATGTTATTATGAAGATTGATGGATCCGAACTGCTTCTTTCTACTTGCTTTCTTGCCAAACAACCTTTTAAACTGCTGCACCTATAGTAGCTCCTGCTTGTTGTTCAACAGAAGAAGAAGAATTAAGGAAAGCATAAAAAATTTATATCCAAAACAAGCTTTGGCTCAATAGTATTGGAGTTGCTTGAGAGCTATAAGTATTAATCATAAATGTGAATTGTAGTGGAAATCCAACCAACAAGGCAAAGAAGAAACAAAAGAATGCAAAGAGAGGCCACTTCTAACATTCGTAAATGTCTTGACCTGGACTACATATATATGTTGAATGATAAACAGTATGCTTAGGCAATTAAGAACTTGCTACTCCCAAAAATAGAAATAAAACAATAGGGAAAGAAGCAAGGTTATAATTACCTTGGATAAGGAGATCCTTTGATGGGTTTTTGCCCGTATTTCCGCCAGGCCCACATATCAGATGAGAGACCATCTGCTGTAACATGTTTAACCACTCTATTCTGCGCACTCTTCCTGCTGCAAGGCATTAAGTAATGAATCAGAAGGTTTTGAAACTTGAGGAAATTACAAATGTAGAAATCCAAATAAAAGAAGCAAGAACATGTAAAAGTGCACACATAGATATATATACTAACCATCTTTTTGACTTGCTTGCCAGGGGAGTAGCATCATCACTACAGCTTACAGGAGCATCAGATTCAGAAAAAAGATGTTTCTTTTGCAGCTTTTCAGGCTCTTGGCCATCATAGCTGGGAATAGACATGGAACTCGTGGGACTAAGGATGCTTTGAGGAGAAAGGGCTTGCTGATTAGGGTAGAATAATAAGGGCTTGTAAGTTTCTTTTTCTACTCCGTAATCAAAATCCTTAGTTGCAAATTCAAAGAAATCAGGAGAACTTAAAAGTTCTTGACGATCATCTTGATCTAGAGTACTCAAAGGAGAAAGCACAGATGGTGGGTTATTGTTGATCATGATGTCTGCAAAAGCTTCATTGGTGCTGCATCCTCTCACCACAGCTTCCAGATCCCAGTCCTCCATGAAAGTAAACTCGCCCATCAAGTGTATAGAGAGAGAGAGAGAGAGAGAGACGCTGACTTTCTGTTTGGAGAAAGGAAATGAAAAGAGAGAGAGAATACATATATTAAAAGGTAGGGTTTTATTTATATATAATATATACACAAACACATTGGTGAAGAAGACCATTTCAAAGCTGCTCTTTTGGAAGTCTGATCCTTTTTCATTTAAACTGGTTTTCTCTTTTGATGGTTTTGCATTTCCATTGAGTTGACTTTTTAAAAATGTCAAAATGCTTAGTATATATTATAGACCGATAATTTGGAGCTTTGTGGAGAGGAAAATTAAACTCTACAATCTCGCTCTATTTTAATTAGTTGGTGAATGAAACTCTAATTGTTCCTTTCTCTTTATCTCCAATCATTTTTCCATGTGTTTGTACAGCTGAAAGAAGAAACAGAATTAGACAAGATCCCTCAAATCAAATAAACCAAATAATGGAGGGTGAAAGATTTTATGAAATTAGAAGAATTTAGCACTGGAGTTCTTGCATTCTATTTATTTGTATTTACATTCATATATTAAGAATGAAGTGCGGATATAAATGATGTAATTATCTCTTCATCAGACAAATACTATAAAGGCCTATCCACTTTCTTTATTTTGTTATATTCCTCTTCTTAAGTATCTTTTTAAGGCTGAAGAGTAATTTTTGTTCGTTAGAGAGCCTATCATTAAATGTTGATGCTGTTAAAAGAAAATAAGATAAAAACGATTTCGTTAGCCAAATGGCAATTAGCTAAATGATCCAAAAAACATACTGCTACAGTTTAGTGGCCTAGCTTCAGATTGTAAGGTTATGTGGGCTCACATCTACTGTTCTACCTGGTATATAGAGCAGAATGTGCCATAGTTGGTCCTCTTGGTCCATACCGCATCATGCCCTAAGGAATATATTAGGGCTTACCTACTAGACTAGTTCATCCCCAATTTTTATCATAAATCATGACTGCCACTCTCCCACTTGTCCTGTCTAATTTCATTTCTTATTCAAACTCTTATCTGTACTCCCATATGCTTAATTCATATGCGTTACACCACATGCTTAAGAATTACTCCATAAGCAACACTTCATTAAGTTGAGAACAATTAATTCAAGTTTATTGGAATAATTTTTATAATATTTATCATCATATGATTCCTAAAATAATTTACCGTTAATTATTTCATTTCAATCCGGCCACAGTGTCAAAAAATAATTGTCTTGGCTTATATGTATTTATATGTGTAACTGCATTTAACGCTAAAAGGTAATATTTAGTTGAGGATTAAAGAAGGTTAACAATTATTACCCTTAACCATTAGTTCTACAACGGTTAATCTTATGTTTTTTGACCCCGACCCGACTGCACCCTAAACCTAATAATTCCATAACAAAGTTCGACAAGCATAGAAAGCCACTGCCTTGCTCTAGCCACCAATCTTATTCTGAAAAATTAAAGAAAGAGTAAAAGATTTAAAACTTTTAAACTCATGATTACTCTTTTTGAAGGAAACAAAAAACAAAATAAAGAAATATGTACCATTTAAGCCTTCCACTTTGCATTCTATTAACATATTTAATTTTCTTGTCGTTATATTTTCACTTCATTTGTTTCTCTTCATAAACTGAAATGCACTTCTATTCTTTAAGAGTAATTATTGATAAAGCATAATTTACTTATTAAAAACAAAGTCTTTTTCGGAATTACCAGTAATACGATTAGACCCCATCTTATTTATTTGTTGTTTGCTTATTTTTTCCTACTTTTTTTTTTCATAACCAAAAACGGAAATAAAGATGAAAGAGGAAATAGATACAATCCTGTAATGAAAACGCTTGGCCTCCACAACATACAATGGCAAACTATATAAAACTTTCCCTCCAAAAGAAAAAAAAAATTTAAAAAATTTGTTAAGCTCTAATAACTCTTCTTTAATTAAGAACCATCCATTATACATATAGAATACAATCTTATAAATCTAAAATTTAAATGTCTTACTTTAGAGATTATCTAATATTAATCTTTGATCACGTTCGATATTTTTTAATTATTTATATTATTTATCAAGTAGTATATAATTACTAACAAATATTTATTTAAGATTGAAATTTCCATGGCACCAAGATGACATAACCGGTTCAAGTAGGACTAAATTAATTAAGAGGTACTTACGGTTCCAATTAAAAAGGAAAAGGAAAAAAGAAAGTATATAACAACGATGGATCGGTAAATTATCCTACCTTGAATATATAAGTATATAAAAAAAATTATACCAAAAGAGTAACGTGATTAATTCCAAATTAAACTTTATTGGCTAAGAATCAATTTACAGTCATTTTGTTTTTAATCCTAGGGCCTATAGCGAGATTTCTACTCACTAAATCATTACCAAATAAATTAAAAAAAAAAAACATGTAGACATCTTAGGAAGGTAATTGAAAAAATATGGTGCCTTAGCAGTTAAATAGATGATAAAAAGTCTCCTCCTACTGCTCTTAATTTGTATTAGATTAGACAAAAGTAAAACCTTTATATTTGTTTTTCTGGTTTCAAGACTGCGTCTTGCATCACATGTACAAAGGAAGATAAGAAAGGGTTTCCAAGAAAAAGAGTTCCCTAGTCAAACGAAAGAAAACAAGTCGGCTAGTGCTACCAAGTTGCAAGAATTTCATGTCATGCCCCTCTTTATCAAGAAAGAATATCATAATGTTGTTACTCGTGACGTGAAAATTAGGGAAACTACTATGGGAATTCAGGGACCACCTTCACCACTCCTCTCTCTATATCTTATATTTTATAGGATTATAATTCTTGTCTCCATCTATCCATTTGCCCTCTCAAAATCTACCAAGAATATGGCTGGATCCATGCTGTACATGTGCATGCATGGAATGTGTATATATATAATTCATAAAAATCCAGTTTCGGCCTTTGGGTTTGCCTATAAGTATGTACTTACACAGGCTATATGTAGTCTAGATAAAGGGTGGGCAAAGCAAGAGCTAAAATTGAAAAGACTGAAAGCTCACTTCACGCGTAAAGGTTGTGTTGTGACTTCCAATTTGAAGTTTTGGTTTACAGGGCAATTGCACTTTATATCTTTCTTGGTGTGGAATTGGTTTTTCTTTTAAATTGATGGAGGTAATATATATCTTCTTCATTCCGTTTGAATTATTGCACCTTAGCATCAAGTTGAGGAATATTTCTAAAATCAAGGGTTTCACACTTGCAATTCGTGTTTCCAAATAGTTTAATATTCAAGCACATTTATATGTTATGCAAATCCTTTTTTTGTTTGTACCGGAAAATTAAACTACGAGTTAGTTTTGTCTCATTTATAAACCTTAATTAAAGGGGTATTTTTATATAAGGTTTAAGCATGCAATACAAGTCATCTTTTAATCTTCTTGGTCAGATTTAAATAAGAATTTCTTTTTAAAATAAGATTTAATTAAATGGTTTCCAGTAATGAGAGGTGAAGCAAATGAACCATCTATGACGAAGTCAGTCATAAGCTGTATAACATTTTTCACGTACAAACCTAACATTTGACCACCGAAATTTGTTAAATATTTACACGTCGGTGGTCTTGATTATAAATTTTTCTAATATCTCATCAGTTGATTATATTAAATGTAGGCTGACTAGGTACTTTTATATATATATATATATATATATATATATATATATATATTTATAATTGAAGTGTGTGGTATATATATATACAAATTAGCTAATTTTTACTGATTAAATTCATAGGCCCATGGGGGCCTCATGCAGATACACTTCTATAAATCAAATTAAAGCTTGTCTTCAAAACACCAAGAAATTTCTTGATTTGAGTCAAAATTTGAATCATCTTTCTCTTTTCAAATTTTAATCTCACATGCCTTTAGATTTCGAAAACTCACCTACTGTCAATTATCAAACCTATCTGTGATTTCCTTTGCACCTTTGATAAGTAAATGAAGACAACAAAGGAGCCTTTTATTTACTTTTATTTAAATCCATAATAGTTACTAGTACTAGTTCTTAATTACAGGATGCAGTAGGATTTGTTTTTAAGAAGAAGATGATTACTCTATTTTAAATTTAATTTTTAAAATAATAAATAGAAATAATAATTAATAATTTCTTTCTAATGTCAATCAATATTTTAATCCAATATGCCTATTACATGGATGTTGGTGTGCAGAATTTATGGTAAAACGGAGAAACTGTAAAATATTTTGGGTTGATTGCTAAAGAAGTTAATTTTGAGCGAGTTAGACTTCCGTGAATGATGATCACAGTTGCACTGGTAGTATTTTGGCTATTACAGGAAGGCATGGCTTGAGAATAATGTTGCATGGCTTGATTGTTTTTTTTTGGTTTCGTGGCATCACTTTGAACATTTTTTTGCCGTGAAAGGGTCCTGAAACTGGGGCATTGATAATTTTCTTTTAATATAATCACATCCCAATTTGAAATCTTAATTAAACTATACTAAGCTCTTGTCATTTTATATATACAATAAATATTATTAAATGTTCAATTTAAAGCACAATTTGGCAAACTCTGAAAATTAAATAACAATTAATTCGGTGTCACATGATACCGATGTCATATATATTTTAAATCGTTAAATTAGTTAGATTTAATCACAGTTGTTGAATTAAAATTTTACTAATAAAATAGTATATTATTTTCTTAATGGTTATATGTAATATAAATATAAAAGTTCACTAATATTTATATTTTATTTCATTAATTATTTAATTTTTTTTAAAATAATTTTTTTTCATTAAAAATAAAATTATTATAACACAAGTTTGATATGACATCAAATAATAATCCGAATTAAATACACAACTAATTGCTTTTTTGAGTTGCATAGAACTAAGTAGGTTGAGGCTCAGAGTGTGAAGGTGGATTTGGCCATTGCGGGGTTCATTAATTAGAAGCCTTTTGAGTGCTGAATGAAGGGATAAAAACTTGTAGGATGGAGGTTCCAATTGTTGACAGATAAGTCGCGTCTTTCTTGGCAAATGGAAACACCGGTTCATCCACCAAAAAGACACATATGAGGAGAAATGCAAACACAAATTAGAAGAGACGTCAAGATACTTTTTTAACTCTTGCAAAATTTTCTGTATCCAAGAAAAAAGCAAATAGCACCAAGAACACACGTAATTCATTTATAATTGCTTTAACGGTGCTATGATACCAAGAAATCGAAAGTAGGTTGCAGAACAGGTGCACTTTTGTTAATCTAATGCATATGTTTCTCTTATAGCCATTGGTAAAGCCATTTGTTACAGAATTAAAAACAAGTACTAAATCTAAACCTATAATACACTTTGCTCTTAGTTATGATTTTATCAACTTTTAATTAGCATATAATAGATCGGACTTTAGGCCCTTAGCATAATCATCTCTCTTAATGCAAGTCCACTTTTTCGGCTTCCAATGCTTATAACATGGATCCGGTCCGTAATTCTATACAGATCAAAGTCCATAACTATATGTATATGTGCGAAGAAGAGATAGTATAATAGCTCTCTGCTTCTTTTCAAATCGTATAATACGAAATTTTGTCTCCTTTTCTTTATTTTTTTTAAGTTGTACCATTTTAAATTTTTTAAATTATAATAAAATAAATTTATAAAAATTAATATTATATTAAAAATTATATATTGAAATTTTTTTATATATTTATTAAAACTTGTCGTTTATTTATATGTTATACGACTGTTATAATTATTTTATTGTTACTATTTTAAATATTTTTATTTTGACATGTGTATTTACTTTTGACACGTGAGATTTTTTTTTAATTGTAATTAAATTAATATAAAATAATATTATATTAAAAAATAATATTTTGAATAATATCTTTTTATATATTTATGAAAGTTAGTTGTTTACCTGTCTGTTGTACAGTTGTCATAATTATTTTGATTATATATAATAATTTAGATTAAATTTATATATAAAATTATCTTTTAATATTTTATAATTAATTAAAATATTTAGAAATAATAATAAATTAAATATTTTTAACGTCTTTTTAAGTTTTTTATATTTTAAGATTTTATCAATATAAAAATTATAAATAAATTAATAGAAAAACTATAAAACTATAAATAAACTTAAATTCTACGTGTCAATAATAAGTAAATTAAAAATTATATATATTATAATATAGTAACACTTGTCAAAAAAAATATTAGACTAAATACATATTAATATTTTTTTATTCATTTATATGTACTAAAATGTTCATTTTCTATATGTATAATATCCATTAGATGTAATATTTTATAATAATTAATTTTTTATATTTAAATATTTATTATTTATGAATTTAATATTCATTACGGTTAACGTTCATGTTCATTTTGTTTAATGTATTATTTATTAGTGTTAATATTAATGTTCATTATCTAGTACTACAATGTTCATTATCTGTATATATAATGTTCATCAATATTCTTAAATAAAAATATTAATTATTTATAAAAGCTTTTATTAGTTTTGTGATGCATATTAAACAAATTTTATGATTGATATAAACATTCATCATTTATAGGCATAATATTCATTAGTTTGTCAATGGATATTCGTCATTGACGAAAATTATATCCATTAATTCATTCAAATGAACATATATAATATAGACATAACATAACTTGTCATTACACAGTTAGTAAACATAAAGCTAAAGTTATACTGGCGCGCCTCAGATGCTAAAGTAATTTTTTTTTAAATAACTTATGTTTATTTATTTTGTATTAAATATTTATTAACTTATGTTTATTAAATATATATTAGAATATTGATTAGCAGCAAAACATTTTAGTTGTTGCTTATTTATATGTATTGTTCAATGAGTGTGTTAAAATGAATGTATTGCGCATTCTTGCGTTATATATTTATAACAATGCCAACATTATTATGGCTCTATTGCTATAAAAATTTTGTATTTTGGAATTATTTTCAAATCTAAGATTTGGTTTCTATTTCTATCAGTTTTAGCAAAGAATTAAGAATAATTGCTTCTTATTTAAAAAAATAATTGCTTCAATTTTAATACTCTAATTAAATTAAAATATAAAATTAAAAAGATCAGACACTAAATTTTTTAAAAATAATTAATTTGGCAGTGTTGATTATTTTATAAGACCTAATTTATATGAAGAGACATAATATATACATATAAAACATCTATTCTAACTAAACCGGACATAGAATTGCTTTTTCCTTTTTAAAATGGCACAAGTCAAGCAGTCCAAAGATGAAAATTGATATTAATTTCATTGCTTTAAGCAAAGGAATAGCGAAGCTTATTTTAAATAAAATATAACTCAGTATCATTTTTCAGCTCACAAAATTATACAAGTTGATTACCTATTCTCCGTAAATTAATGAAAATTGGGGACTAAGTCATTTTCAAAAGAGCAACTGGTGCAGCTTTAGCACCCTTCATATTCAGCCATTTCCTAAATGATACCTTCATTAAGGATCTATCATTGCCATTATCATTACCATTATGTATATAAAAACATTAATCTCCTACATATGAATGGATCCCTGTTCTGCAAGATATATTTTACCACATAAATAAAATCTTGGAACCGAAAATGGCTAATTCCATACGTACTGTGAGGAAAGGAGGTCCTATCTAAGATAATAAATGGAGCCAAAAGAGGAGGTCTTTCAGACAATCCATGACCGGTAGAATTGTTATCAATCTTATATAATGAATAGCAATTAGTCCTTGAGAGAAAAGAGAGACGATAAATACGCAGAAGGATCTGCAAAAGCTTGTCATTACATTCATAATAGCCAAGGAGGTATCCGGTTCCATAAATCTAACTTGGCGCTCTTGTTATAATAGCCAAGGAGGTGTCGGGTTCCATAAAGCTTGTCATTACATTCATAATAGCCAAGAATATGTAATAGCAAATTGTTTCCCAATTCTTCGATGGCAAGGGTGTACAAAATAAGGTATTGTCCTAAGTCTACTTTTCTTATAACTTACTTGAATGTGATTCTTATTCCTATATATAAATTAAGGTATTCTTCTCACTATTCCCACTTCTTATCGAATCATTTCTAGTCTCCTTGCAATAAAATCCATGCCCTTTACCATTGTTTGTGTTTTTAATTGTTTAACTTTTATAAAAAAACTGAAACAATGACTATAAAATAGGCCAAGATGGTTGTTAGGATAATAATTCTTAATCTTTTTAGTTTTTAATATTGGTAAGAGCTTGGTGGCCAACAATTTTGAATTTAGTTGTTGGCCCACCTAGCCATTTAAAAATATATATATATATATATATATATATATATATATATATATATATATATATATATATAAAAGGTACACTAATTAATGTAATATGATAGTAAATGGTTCTTTATAACTTTTTGAAACATCAGGCCAGCTTTTCGATAGAAAAAAAAATGTCAGTGCCCTTTCTAGTACATCATCCATCGTTAATACGAGCAGTCCAGTGAAAATAAGAGCATAATAGAAAAAAATAATTTGTTTATGAACTCTTTTTCAACTTTTATTTAAATCCATGGTGGCTACTAGTTTTTAATCAAGAAATGCAATTAAAATTTATTTATAATAAGAAGATGATTATTCTATCTTAAATCTAACTTTAAAAATAATAAATAGAAATAATGGTTAATAATTTTTTTTAATGTCAATCAATAATTTTTTTTAAAAAAAATCGACATATGCTAATAAGTTTTTTTAATTAAGAACCATCAACCCTACATATAAATACAATCCTATGGAACTATAGTTTAAATTTTCTGCTCCAGAGATCATTTGATACTAGTCTTTGATCATGTTTAGTATCTTTTAGTTATTTATATGATTCATCAATTAGTATATAGTTAATGTTGTTTGTATTTTTTATTCTTTAACTTTTGTGAAAAGATTGAAATAATGGCTATAAAAAAGGCCAAGCAAAAAGTAAGTCATGAGCTTAAGATATAATTTGCTAAATGGATGTAGCATAATTAAAGTTTATTATAATGGTTGTTAACAAAATGAGTTATTCTTAAACTCTTTAATTTTTAATATCGGTAAGAATTTTATGGGTCAACAGCTTTCTTTTTAGGTGTTGGCCCAATAAAAGTACACCAATTAATGTAATATGATGTTAAAAGCTTCTCTTTAACTCGTTTGAAACATAAAGCCACATTGTCGATAAAGAAACAAGGTTCCACTGCTCGCTCTGGTATATCATTCATCATTAATGGGATCGATCCAGTAAATATAAGAGCATAATAGAAAGACAATAATTTATTCATGAGCCGTTTCTTTATTTTTATTTGAATCCCTAGTAGCTACTAGTTTTTAATTAAGGGATGCAATTAAAATTTATTTATAATAAAAAAATAGTTATTCTACTTTAAATATAATTTTAAAAATAATAAATAGAAATAATGGTTAATAGTTATTTCTAATGTCAATCAATAATTTAAAAAAATTGGCATATACGCTAATAAGTTTACTTTAATTAAGAACCATCATCCATGCATTTAAATATAATCCTATGGATCTATGATTTAAATGTCCTACTCTGTAGATAATTCGATATTAGTCTTTGATCACGTTCGGTATCTCTTAGTTATTTATATAATTTATCAAGTAGTATATAATTACTCTCGTTTGCATTTTTTATTCTTTGACTTTTATGGAAAGTCTGAAACAATAGCTACAAAACAGGCTAAGCAAAAACAAGTCATGAGCTTAAGATATAATTTATTAAATGGAAATAGCATAACTAAAGTTTGTGATTGTTATTAATAAAATGAATAATTCTTAAATTCTTTCGTTTTAATATTGGTAGGGGCTTTCTGGGGCAACATCTTTGAGGTTAGTTGTTGGCCCATCTGGCTATTTTAAAAAGAATATAGAGAAGTACAACAATTGATGTAATATGATGCTAAATGATTTTCTATAACTTGTTTGAAACATAAAGCCACCTTTCGATAGATAAAAAAAGTGCCATTGCTCTCTTTGGTTTGTCATTCATCATTAATGTGATTGGTCCAGTGAAAATAAGAGCATAATAGGAAAATAAAAATTTGCTCATTAGCTCTTTCTTCACTTTTATTTGAATCCATAGTGTCTACTAGTTTTTAATCAAGCGATGCAATTAAGATTTATTTATAATAACAAGATGATTATTTTGTTTCAAATCTAACTTTAAATATAAAAAATAGAAATAATGATTAATAATTTTTTTAATATCACTTAATAATTTAGAAAAAGAGATTGACATATTCTAATAACTTTCCTTTAAATAAGAACCATCGACTATGTATATAAATACAATCCTATGGATCTATGGTTTAAATGTCCTGGTCCAGAGATCATTTGATACTAGTATTTGATCATGTTTAGTATCTTTTAGTTATTTGTATGATTTATCAAATAGTGTACAATTCTTCTCATTCGTGTTTTTTATTTTTTAACTTTTGTGAAGAGATTGAAACAATGGCTATAAAACAGGCAAAGCAAAGACAAGTCATGAACTTAAGATATAATTTGTTAAATGAAAATAGCATAACTAAAGTTTGAGATGGTTGTTAATAAAATGAGTAATTATTAAATTCTTTAGTTCTTAGTATTAGTAAGGGCTTTGTGAGTCAACGGTTTTGAGTTTAGTTATTGGTCCATCTAACCATTTTAAAAAGAATACAAAGAAGTACAATAATTTATGTAATATGATGCTAAATGGTTCTCTATAACCCATTTGAAATATAAGGCCATCATTTCGATAGAGAAATAAAGTTCATCATTAATGTCACTGACGAGTGAAAATAAAAGCATAATAGAAAAATAATAATTTTTTCATCAGCCCTTTCTTCACTTTTATTTGAAACCATACTGACTACTAGTTTTTAATCAAACGATGTTGCAATTAGAATTTATTTATAATAAGAAAATGATTATTCTATTTTAGATCTAACTTTAAAAATAATAAATAGAATAATGGTTAATAATTTTTCTTAATGTCAATCAATAATTTTAAAAAAGAGTTGGCATATGCTAATAGCTTTTCTTTAATTAAGAACCATCAATCATGGATATATGGTTTAAATGTCCAGCTATGTAGATCATTTGATACTAGTCTTTGATCATGTTCGGTATCTTTTAGTTATTTTTATAAGTTATCAAGTAGTATATAATAACCTTTTTTTGTGTTTTACATTCTTTAAATATTGTGAAAAGACTGAAACAATGGCTATAAAACAGGCCAAGCAAAAACAAGTCATGAGCTTAAGATATAATTTGTTAAATGGAAATAGCATAACTAAATTTTGTGATGGTTGTTAATAAAATGATTAATTCTTTAGTTATTAATATTGGTAAGGGCTTTGTGGGCCAACAACTTTGAGTTTAGTTGTTAACACATCTGCCCATTTTGAAAATAATACAAAGAAGTACAATAATTGATGTAATATGATGCTAAATGATTCATTATAACCCATTTGAGACATAAAGCCACTTTTTCGATAGAGAAAAAAATTCATCATTAATATGACCGGTCTATTGAAAATAAGAGCATAATATGAAAATAATAATTTGTTCATCAGCTCTTTATTTGAATCCATGGTGGTTACTAGTTTTTAATCGAAGAATGCAATTAGGATTTATTTATAAAACGAAGATGATTATTCTATTTTAAATCTAACTTCAAAAATAATAAATAGAATAATGGTTAATAATTTTTTTTAATGTCAATCAATAATTTAAGAATATAATTGGCATATGCTAATAGCTTTTCTTAAATTAAGAACCGTCAATCATGGATATAAGAACAATCCTATGGATATATGGTTTAAATGTCCAGCTCCGGATATCATTTGATACTAGTCTTTGATCATGTTCAGTATCTTTTAGTTATTTATATAATTTATCAAGTAGTATACAATTACTTTTCTTTGTGTTTTATATTCTTTAACTTTTATGGAAAGATTGAAACAATGGCTATAAAATAGGCCAAATAAAAACAAGTCATAAGCTTGAGATATAATTTGTTAAATGGAAATAGCATAACTAAAGTTTGTGATGGTTGTTAACAAAATGAGTAATTCTTAAATTCTTTAGTTCTTAATATTGGTTAAGGCTTTGTGGGCCAACAACTTTGAGTTTAGTTATTGGCACATATGCCCATTTTAAAAATAATACAAAGAAGTGCAATAATTGATGTAATATGATGCCAAATTATTCTCTATAACCCGTTTAAAACACAAAGCTACTTTTTTGACATAGAAAAAAAGTTCATTACTAATGTGATAGTGAAAATAAGAGCATAATAGAAAAATAATAATTAGTTCATCAGCCCTTTTTTCACTTTTATTTGAATCCATGGTAGCTACTAGATTTTAATAAAGGGATGCAATTAAGATTTATTTATAAAAAGAAAATGATTATTTTATTTTAAATTTAACTTTAAAAATAATAAATAGAAATAATGGTCCATAGTTTTTCTTAATGCCAGTCAATAATTTAAAAAAAGATTGGAATATGCTAAAAACTTTTGTTTAATTTAGAACCATCAACTATGCATATAAATATAAACCAATGGATTTATGATTTAAATGTTCTAGTATAGAGATTATTTGATATTAATCTTTCATCACATTCGTTATCTTTTAATAATTTATATGATTTATCAAATAGTATACAATTATTATTGTTTGTGTTTCTTATTCTTTAACTTTTATGAAAAAACTGAAACAATGGTTCCAAAACAGACCCAGCAAAAATAAGTCATGAGCTTAAGATATAATTTGTTAAATGGAAATAACATAACAAAAGTTTGTGATAGTTATTAACAAAATGAGTAATTCTTAAATTTTTTAGTTCTTAATAATAGTAAGGGCTTTGTGGGCTAACAACTTTGAATTTAGGTGTTGGCACATATGCCCATTTTAAAAATAATAAAAAGAAGTACAATAATTGATGTAATATGATGTTAAATAATTCTCTATTACCCATTTAAAACATAAGGCCACCTTTTCGATAAAGAAAAAAAATTCATCATTAATATGACTAGTCTATTGAAAATAAGAGCATAATAGGAAAATAATAATTTGTTCATCAGCCCTTTATTTACTTTTATTTGAATCTATTGTGGCTACTAGTTTTTAATCAAGCGATGCAATTATGATTTATTTATAATAAGAATATGATTATTCTATTCTAAATCTAACTTCAAAAATAATAAACATAAATAATGGTTAATAATTTTTCTTAACGTCAATCAATAATTTAAAGAAAAAAGAATTGGCATATGCTAATAGCCTTTGTTTAATTAAGAACCATCAATCATGCATATAAATACAATCCTATGGATCTATGGTTTAAATATCCAGCTCCATAGATCATTTGATACTAGTCTTTGATCATGTTCGGTATTTTTAGTAATTTATATGATTTATAAAGTAGTATACAATTATTATTGTTTGTATTTCTTATTCTTTAACTTTTATGAAAAAACTGAAACAATGGCTATAAAACAACCCCAACAAAAACAAGTCATGGGCTTATAATATAATTTGTTAAATGGAAATAGTATAAGTAAAGTTTATGATGGTTGTTAACAAAATGAGTAATTCTTAAATTTTTTAGTTCTTAATATTGATATGGGCTTTGTGGGCCAACAACTCTGAGTTTAGTTGTTGGCTCATCTAACCATTTTAGAAAGAATACATAGAAGTGCAATAATTATTGTTATATGAAGCTAAATGGTTCTTTATAGTCCGTTTGAAACATAAGGCCACCTTTGCGATAGAGAAAAAAAGTTCATCGTTAATGTAACCAATCCAATGGAAATAAGAGTATAATAGAAAAATAATGATTTATTCATCAGCCATTTTTTTACTATTATTTGAATGCATGATGGCTACTAATTTTCAATCAAGGGATACAATTAGAATTTATTTATAATAAGGAGATAATTATTTTATTCCAAATCTAACTTAAAAATAATAAATAGAAATAATGATTAATAATTTTTTTTAATATTAGTTAATAATTTAAAAAAAAATTGGCATATGCTAAAAATATTTCTCTATTTAAGAACCATCAACCATGCAAATAAATATAATTTAATGGATCTATGGTTTAAATGTCTTGGTCTGTAGATCATTTTATACTGGTCTTCAATCATGTTCTGTATCTTTTAGTTATTTATATAATTTATCAAGTAGTATACAATTACTGTTGTTTGTGTTTTTTATTCTTTAACTATTGTAGAAAGACTGAAATAATTGCTATAAAACAAGCCAAGCAAAAACAAGTCATGAGCTTAAGATATAATTTGTTAAATGGAAGTAACATAACTAAAGTTTGTGATGGTTATTAACAAAACGAGTAATTCTTAAATTCTTTAGTTCTTAATATTGGTAAGGGCTTTCTGGGCCAACAACTTTGAATTTAATTGTTGGCACATCTGACCATTTTAAAAAGAATACAAATAAGTGCAATAATTGATGTAATATAGTGCCAAATGATTCTCTATAGTCCGTTTGAAACATAAGGCCACCTTTGCGATAGAGAAAAAAAGTTCATCGGTAATGTAACCAATCTAATGGAAATAAGAGCATAATAGAAAAATAATAATTTATTCATCAACCATTTCTTTACTATTATTTGAATGCATGATGGCTACTAGTTTTCAATCAAGGGATACAATTAGAATTAATTTATAATAAGGAGATGATTATTCTATTCCAAATCTAACTTTAAAAATAATAAATAGAAATAATGATTAATAATTTTTCTTAATATTAGTTAATAATTTGAAAAAAAGTTGGCATATGCTAAAAATATCTCTCTATTTAAGAACCATCAACCACGCATATAAATATAATATAATGGATCTATGGTTTAAATGTCTTGGTCTGGAGATCATTTTATACTAGTTTTAATCACATTCGGTATCTTTTAGTTATTTATATAATTTATCAAGTAGTATACAATTAATGTTGTGTGTGTTTTTTATTCTTTAACTATTGTAGAAAGACTGAAGTAATTGCCATAAAACAGGCCAAGCAAAAACAAGTCATGAGCTTAAGATCTAATTTGTTAAATGGAAATAACATAACTAAAGTTTGTGATGGTTATTAACAAAACGAGTAATTTTTAAATTCTTTAGTTCTTAATATTGGTAAAGGCTTTCTGGGCCAACAACTTTAAATTTAATTGTTGGCACATCTGACCATTTTAAAAAGAATACAAAGAAGTGCAATAATTGATGTAATATAGTGCCAAATGATTCTCTATAACCTGTTTGAAACATAAGGCCGCCTTTGCGATAGAGAAAAAAAGTTCATCGTTAATGTAACCAATCCAATGGAAATAAGAGCATAATAGAAAAATAATGATTTATTCATCAGTCATTTCTTTACTATTATTTGAATGCATGGTGGCTACTAGTTTTCAATCAAGGGATACAATTAGAATTAATTTATAATAAGGAGATGATTATTCTATTCCAAATCTAACTTTAAAAATAATAAATAGAAATAATGATTAATAATTTTTCTTAATATTAATCAATAATTTGAAAAAAAAGTTGGCATATGCTAAAAATATTTCTCTATTTAAGAACCATCAATCATGCATATAAATATAATATAATGGATCTATGGTTTAAATGTCTTGGTCTGGAGATCATTTTATACTAGTCTTTAATCACGTTCGGTATTTTTCAGTTATTTATATAATTTATCAAGTAGTATACAATTAATATTGTTTGTGTTTTTTATTCTTTAACTATTGTAGAAAGACTGAAATAATTGCTATAAAACAGACCAAACAAAAACAAGTCATGAGCTTAAGATATAATTTGTTAAATGGAAATAACATAACTAAAGTTTGTGATGGTTATTAACAAAACGAGTAATTCTTAAATTCTTTAGTTCTTAACATTGGTAAGGGCTTTCTGGGCCAACAACTTTGAATTTAATTGTTGGCATATTTGAATATTTAAAAAAAAAATACAAAGAAGTGCAATAATTGATGTAATATAGTGCCAAATGGTTCTCTATAACCTGTTTGAAATATAAGGCCACCTTTTCGATAGAGAAAAAAAAGTGTCACAGCCCTCTCTACTATGCATTCATCATTAATGTGATTGGTCCACTGAAAATAAGAGCATAATATGTAAATAATAAATTGTTTATCAGCCCTTTCTTCACTTTTATTTAAATCCATGATGGCTACTATTTTTAATCAAGGGATGCACTTAAGTTTATTTATAATAAAAAGCTTATTATTCTATTTTATATCTAACTTTAAAAATAATAAATATAAAAAATGGTTAATAATTTTTCTTAACATCGGGCAATATTTTTTTCAAAAAAGATTGACATACGCTAAAAATTTTACTTTAGTTAAGAACCATGACCATACATATAAATACAATCTTATGGATCTATGGTTTAAATGTCATGGTTCGGAGATCATTTGATACTAGTCTTTGATCATGTTCGGTATCTTTTAGTTATTTATATGATTTATCAAGTAGTATACAACTACTCTCGTTTATGTTTTATATTCTTCAATTTTTATGGAGAGGCTAAAACAATGACTATAAAACAGGCAAGCAAAAATAAGTCATGAGCTTAAGATATAATTTATTAAATGAAAATAGCATAACTAAAGTTTGTGATGACTGTTAAAAAAATGAATAATTCTTAAATTTTTTAGTTTTTAATTTTGGTAGAAGCTTTGTGGGCCAACAACTTTGAGTTTAGGTGTTAGGCCATATAGCCATTTTAAAAAGAATATACAGAAGTACAATAACTCATATGATATGGTATTAGATGGTTCTTTATATCCCATTTGAAACATAATGGCACCTTTTTAATAAAGAAAAAAAAGTTTTCATTGCCATCTTTGGTATGCCATTCATTATTAATGTCACCGGTCCAATGAAAATAAGAGCATAATAAGAGAATAATAGTTTGTTCATCAGCCTTTTCTTCGCTTTTATTTGAATTCATGGTGGATACTATTTCTTAATCAAGTGATGCAATTAAGATTTACTTATAATATCAAAATGATTATTTAATTTGAAATTTAACATTAAAAATAATAAATATAAATAATAGTTAATAATATTTCTTAATGTCAATCAATAATTTTAAAAAAATTGGCATACGCTAATAACTTTTCTTTAATTAAGAATCATTAATCATGCATATAAATATAATCCTATGGATCTATAATTTAAATATCTAGCTCCGGAGATTATTTGATACTAGTCTTTGATCATATTCGGTATCTTTTAGTTATTTATATGATTTATCACGTTGTATACAATTACTGTTGTTTGTGTTTTATATTCTTTAACTTTTGAGGAAAGACAGAAACAATGGCTATAAAACAGGCCAAGCAAAAATAAGTCATGAGCTTAAGGTATAATTTATTAAATGGAAATAGTATAACTAAAGCTTGTGATGGTTGCTAACAAAATAAATAATTCTTAAATTATTTAGTTTTTGATATTGGTAGGAGCTTTGTGGGCCAACAATTTTGAATTTAATTGTTGGCTGTCTGACTATTTTAAAAAGAATATAGTGAAATGCAATAATTGATGTAATATAGTGTTAAATGGTTTTCTATATTCCATTTGGAATATAAGGCACCATTTCAATAGAGAAAAAAAGTTTCATTGCTCTCTTTGGTATTGCCATTCATCATTAATGTAATTGGTATTAACTATATTTAGTTAATTTGTTAGTGTAGAGATAAATATGTATAAGCTGTAGTAGTTAGATGTTATTCTAATTGTATTTTTTGATAAGGTTGCTTGTTACGTAAGTAGTTAGAAGTTATCCTTGTAACAAACTTCTGTATATATTCAGGTTGAATTGTCACGACCCCACCCGTGGACCCGTGACCGATACTAGGGAATGGGTAGGCTTAAGGCCACCGAATCCTGTAGTAAGCATGACACTCACTAACTCAATCAAATCTCATCTCAAATTAATATTATTAAAGCCACAAATTATCTTAATAGCTACATTCTACATAAATACTTCGGTCTGCCAGAAAAATTAGGCAAGACCCGAAACTCATAAAATTTACAACTGATACATCTACTAATTACTACTGCGGAGAATCTAAGATTTACCAATTTACATACCAAATCAAATATATCACCCGATGATGAAGGAGTCGGGTTACTGAATAAGAGTCGCGAGAGGACTAACAGTCACGAATCTGAAAAACAGTAAAAATAAGACTGTCAGTCTCGAGAGTGAGTTAAAATCAAATAATCTGGGGACTATTGCATTCTTCTCAGAAAATATAGATTATTCAAATCAGTATATCAAACCATGCACGTAAATACAAATCACATTATAATCAAATACCATAATAAATAAATAAATAAAAATATATATTTACTTTTACGGGACGAGTGGCTCAGTAGAACCCTAAGCCCAAATTCTAACAGTATTTTGCCTCTCTTAATCCAATAAGATCGGCCGAGAGCAATGCTCGACCGGGGACCTTACTTCCGGTCTGGTCACTTAAGTATCCAAATAAGCCGGCCACCGAGAGCAATGCTCGACCAGGGACCTTACCTCCGGCGAATTTACACAAATCAGCCCAGAGCCATGCTCGACCAGGCAAACCCATAAAAATCTGATTACATGTCCATGATCATTACCGGTATGACGCGTCCCGATGTATCCCATCGAGCGACTGTTCTATGAAAGCCACATCCCCAAATCGGAAATCATCACATATAATAAATATCATTGTATAATGAAATCATTCAACCATATCAAAATAACAATTAACAATTAAGAGTAAGACATCAGACAACTCATGTGGAAAACTGACTATATTTGGTATTATTATAACATTGCTATAATAATACTTATATTATCTTCATTAATTAATAATCCAGTAAAATTATTTACATTGCGATACTAATAACCAAATTAAGCATAAACTTCCAAAATAGCATATTAAAATCAAACTTAGCAATAGTGCAATGATTAAATGACTTTAACTCACAGAATTGGGCGACCTCCTAGCTCTGCTCCGGTGCCTCAGTTGGAGCCACCCGAACAGACAGATCATCTAATCACGGAAAACAATTTATCAAAACGCTGAAACAATCGATCATTTATCCTAGGTCTAGACTCCTAGGACTGACTGTCTAAGAATCTCGACTCGGGAGAATTCTACCGAAAATCCGGCAGAACCTCCCCAACAACACGAACATTACCCCCCATAAAAATGGCTCCAGGACCTGCCAGAAAAACACTCCAAATATCCAACAATTTAAACAACGGGAGTCGGGTCCCCAAACTTCACTATTTCCCGACTTCGCCACACAGCACAAAATACGAGGCAGGCAAACTGACAGACAATTATTTTTGACTCACAAATATCATCAAATACTCAATATAACCCAATAGACACAAATTTAAAATCAAAGGATTTCCAAGATCAACGGCCAGAGAAAATTACCAAGACGCTTGGTCGACTCGCCTCCGGTCGCCGGAGTCCGATCGATGATCTGGACACACCATCAGACTCACAACGACGCGCTGACGATGATTCCCACTTCTGTTTTTTTGATCTGACACCCGATCATCTGGAGAAATTTACGGACGATCACGGCCGTCGATTTGCAAACGTAGCCCGATTGCCACGAAACCAGTGCCATCGCGAAGCTTGAGCTGAGGAGAGTCGGGATATGTCCTCCGATCGTCCATCCTCTGCCGAAGCTCACCGGAAAAGCTGAAAAACCTCGGCTGCCTCCATTTTCTCTCTCCACCAGATCTTCCGTTTCCGGCCACTACAGGCGTCACCGCTACCGCCAAAACAAGGCCAAGGGCGAGAGGAGTCGATCGACACCAAGATCAACAGTCATCGACGCCGGAAGCGCCTGTACGGCGGCAAGGAAGCTTCGGCCATCTTTCTCCTCGCGTGAGAGCTGCTGCCATCGCCATTGGCCGCCGGTAGGCCGACGCCTGCAGCTTGCCGACTTCCCACGCCGGCTCTCTGCTCCTCTCTCTCCCGACCTCTCTTCTTCCCCGATTTTCTTTCCTTTCAATATCGACATTAGGCCCCGAACTTTTCCTTATTACAATTTGGTCCCTCAACTTCCTTAATTACTTACAATCTCATCCTGCAGAATTCCAATTTAACCCCCAAACTTCTTTTTAGCCTTTCAATTAAGCCCCTAACTATTTAATTTGGGCCAAATCCGAATTATTGAAAATACATAATTATAAAAATACCCCTGACCGACATATTTATTTACAAAAATACCAAGCTCACAAATTTCCATTAAAATCCCATAAAAATAACATTATACTTTCAATCCTTATTCCAAAATAAAAATACCCCTGACCGACATATTTATTTACAAAAATATGCATTTGGGAAAATTTGAATAACCAAAATATAATCATTTCTCAAATAGTTTACTTAATTAACTCCTTAAAAATCAAACTAATTGGATATGGAAAATAACTCATTTATTTATCTAACATGAACATTCAAAATTTGTATTTAAATCATTCCAATTAAATCGAATAAAAATAAAGCTAAAATTCACTTAAATAAAAACTCATTATTAAATATATAAAAATTCCGGGTGTTACAGAATGAATAGAGAAAAGGGACAGAAATTAATCAATTATTAGGGTTTTATTATTCACATGGTATCAGAGCAGCCGCTCACCATACTGAAAATAAATTTTTCAAATCAAAACTGAATCCCTAAACTAAATTATAAGTACAGAAGATCCGACTCATACTCAAATCACGAATCCGTCTTCGAATCAAATTATCATTCAACAAGATAATGTATCATTCCCTACCAGTGTTATACTGGATGAATCAAATTATTCTCTATGGTCACAACTCATGGAGATGCGTATTGGAGCACGAAATAAGACTGGGTATTTAACCGGATCGGAAGCGAAGCCTGCAACTACAGATGCGAGATACTCTACCTGGATAACTGAGAATCAAAAGGTAAAGAACTGGTTGATTGATTCGATGATACCTTCATTGATGCAACATTTCATCAAACTTCCTACTGCCAAAGTTATTTGGGAGGCAGCAGCAAAAACATTTTACGATGGAACTGATGAAACGAGGTTATTCGAATTGAATCAAAAGTCTTTAGCAATCAAACAAGAGGGCATACCATTGCCTACGTATTACTCTGAGTTGATGGAAATCTTCCAAGAGATAGATCATCGTACTCAGTCACATGAAGGCACACTGGATGGAGTAGTAGCGTTGCATTCTGCCATGGCAAGGCTACGCGTGCATATCTTCCTCAGTGGGCTTGATCCAGACTTTGATCAAGTCTGAGGTGAGATGTTGCGCAAAGACCCTAAACTTGATTTGGAATAAACATATACTTATGTTCAAAGAGAAGATCAACAACGTAAGACAATGGGAGGAACAAATGCAACTATGGAGCCTACTGTATTTCAGGTTCGAATAAGAAAAATGGAGCTGAAAAAAATAGTAACTTGTTGTGTGAACATTGTGGAGAGATTGGTCATACTAAACAGCGTTGTTATGAGATCATTGGGTATCCAGATTGGTGGGACTTTACAAAGAAACCCAAGAAGAAGGCTGTTGCAAAGACGGTTACACTAGCAGGAAGTGTTGGTAAGAATACTCCCTCTACTCTATTAAGATCGAATACCTGGATAATAGACACATGTGCATCTGATCATATGGTATGCAATTCTGATCGAATTCATTCTTTCATTCCATCATTTCATTCTATCGTGTCAACAGCAAATGAATCCGAATGTATTGTTAGTGGAGAAGGATCCATTATTCTTTCAAAAAATCTGAATTTAAAATCTATATTGATTGTTCCTACACTGTCTTGTAACTTACTCTCGATTGGACAAATAACCTCGTCTCTTAACTGTACTGTAACTTTCTGGCCTTCATATTGTGTTTTTTAGGACATCTTGACTTGGAAGACTCTTGGTTATGGTGTTAAACGAGGCAAACTTTATTATCTAGACTTGACCGAGATAGGAGGAAAGAAAATAAGTGAGGTTTACACGACTGAAAGCTCAAGTAATGCAATGGAAAGAATTTGGCTATGGCATCGACGCCTTGGACATTTGTCATTTAGTATTTTAAAAAAATTAAAACCTGAATTGTTTGTTAATTTGAATGATTCCGTGTTTAATTGTGATGTGTGTGAACTTGCTAAGAGCCACCGTGCTACTTATTTGCCTAGTTTTAATAAAAGTACTGGACCATTTGCTGTTATACATTTTGATGTTTGGGGTCCTGCAAAAATTCCTTCATTATCAGGTGCTAGATATTTCGTAACTTTTATAGACGAATGTACTCGTATGACTTGAATAACCTTACTTCGGAACAAAAGTGAGGTAAGTAAAGCTTTTTGTGATTTTTGAAATTTTATTACAAATCAATATCGTACATCAGTTTTAGTCTGGCAAACCGATAATGCAAAGGAATTTATGGATAGTCATTTAAGTAATTTTTTAACTAAGAATGGTATTCGACATAATAGCTCATGTACTTATACCCCTCAGCAAAATGGATTAGCGGAACGTAAGAATAGGCAAATTTTAGAAGTAGTTAGGGCATATTTATTTGGAGCAAACATGCCTAGGTTGTTTTGGGGAGAAGCAGTAAAATCGGCAGTGTATTTGATAATTCGAACCCCGTCGAGTGTCTTAAATTTTCAAACTCCCAGGCCAAGCTACATACGTTCTTTAGAATTCCTCATGAATCAAATCTGGAACCCCGTATATTCGGTTGCACTATTTTTACTCATGTCCCGAAACCACTTCAGAATAAATTAGAACCCCGAGTTGTTAAGTGTGTGTTTGTAGGGTATTCTGATTCTCAAAAGGGTTATAGATGTTATGAACCTAATCAGAAAAAAATGTATGTAAGTTTGGATTTACATTTAGAGAGTCTGGTTTCTTTTACTCGCAGAATTCTATTCACCAGGGGGAGAGTGTGAGTGAGAGAAGTGTTTTAGAATTTGTAAAACTTGATAGTTGTGATAGGGCTGACAGTGAAGAAGTGGAGAGACAAATGATTGTGGATACAGATAGGAGAAGTAATAAGAAAATTGTGGTGACACCTAGAGAAGGAGTCGAACAAGAACAGGAGCATTTGAGGTCGCCTATTTTAACACCATTTCCAGAGGAAACCGAACCTCGGGTCAGTTCTCTTCCTACTGTTTCTGAAAATCTTGATACTTCCTCTTCTCTTCGGAATGGAGACATTAACTTAAATTATTCTATTTCAATATATCCACAAAGATCAAATAAGGGTATTGCTCGAAAATAATATGAACTGAATCTTAAGTCAAATGTCAAGTATCCTATTTGTAATTATGTTTCACGTAACCATTTATCATATTATTATGCACTTAGCACTAGTGAATTATCTGGGATTGCGATTCCTAATAGTATGCAGGAGGCAATGCAAGACTTGAAATGGAAAGAGGCGATGAAGGAAGAGGTGAAAGCCCTAGAGAAGAATGCAACATGGTAGTTTGTGAAATTACCAGAGGGGAAGAATACGATTGGCTGTAAATGGATCTATACAGTGAAGCTTAAGGCAGATGGTAGTCTAGACAGGCGAAAAGCAAGACTGGTGGCGAAAGGATTTACTCAGAAGTATGGAATTGACTACCAGGAAACGTTTGCACCTGTGGCGAAACTTGGTACGATTCGAATATTGATTTCTATTGCAGCAACTAAAGGATGGGCATTAAGACAATTTGACGTAAAAAATGCTTTTTTACATGGTGATTTGGAGGAAGAAGTATATATGGATGTACCACCTGGTATTAAGTTACTAGGATCAAATGTAGACAAAGTATGTAGGTTGAGGAAGTCCTTGTATGGGTTAAAACAATCGCCGAGAGCTTGGTTTAGTAAATTAATTGTTGCTATGAAGAAATTTGGGTACAAACAAAGTGAATCTGATCACACTTTGTTTGTGAGAAGAAATGGAGTAACGGTTACGGCACTAATAGTTTATGTGGATGACATGGTTGTAACTCGTAATGACAATGCAGAGATAGAGAATCTGAAGGAAAACTTGGCTTCCGAGTTCGAATTAAAAGACTTGGGAGAGCTGAGGTATTTTTTGGGCATTGAAGTGATAAGGTCGAGTGATGGCATATCTTTGTCGCAGCGTATGTATGTGCTTGATCAGCTTGAAGATACGGGTATGCTGGGATGTAAACCCTGCGATACTCCCATTGAGATGAACCATAGGTTAGGGATTTTTCCTAATCAAATTGCTGCGGATATTGGGAAGTATCAAAGGTTAGTAGGAAAATTAATTTACCTATCGCATACTAGACCTGACATTGCCTATGCAACTAGTGTTCTTAGTAGATTTATGCATAATCCTAGTAATAAACATATGAATGCTGCATTTCGAATCTTAAAGTACTTGAAGGGATCTCTTGGGAAGGGACTGTTTTTCTCAAAAAGCGATAATTTGAAGGTTGAAGGGTATACAGACGCTGATTGGGCAGGTGATATTACAACCAGGAGGTCGACTTCAGGTTGTTTTACCTTTGTTGGTAGGAATTTGGTGACATGGAAAGGCAAGAAACAGAAGGTAGTTGCAAGATCGAGTGCTGAGGCAGAATTTAGAGGAATGACTCATGGTGCGAGTGAGTTGTTATGGATTATGCGTGTATTGAATGAATTGGGTATGGTGTTTGAAAAACCAGTAAAATTATTCTGTGATAATAAGGCAGCAATAGAGATTGCTCAGAATCCTGTACAGCATGATCGTACGAAATATATCAAAGTGGACAGACATTTCATAAAGGAGAAGTTGGACGAGAAAGTACTTTCATTTCCGTTCGTGAAGTCTAAGGATCAGTTAGCTGACGTTCTTACAAAAGCTGTGTCGAAGAAGGAGTTTTCTAATGCCATTAACAAGTTGGGCATGATAGATCGTTACTTGCCAACTTGAGGGGGAGTGTTAACTATATTTAGTTAATTTGTTAGTGTAGAGATAAATATGTATAAGCTGTAGTAGTTAGATGTTATTCTAATTATATTTTTTGATAAGGTTGCTTGTTACGTAAGTAGTTAGAAGTTATCCTTGTAACAAACTTCTGTATATATTCAGGTTGAATGAATAGAGAAAAGGGACATAAATTAATCAATTATTAGGGTTTCATTATTCACAATCCAGTGAGAATAAGAGCATAATAGGAAAATAATAGTTTGTTGATCAGCCATTTCTTTGCTACTATTTGAATCTATGGTGGGTAATTTTATTTAATTAAGCAATGCAATTAAAATTTATCTATAATAACAAGATGATTATTCTATTTTAAATCTAAATTTAAAAATAATAAACAGAAATAATGGTTAATAATTTTTTTTAATATCAATCAACAATTTAAAAAAAAATTGGCATATGCCAATAACTTTTCTTTAATTAAGAACCATCAACCATGCATATAAATACAATCTTATAGATCTGTGGTTTAAATGTCCAACTCCGTAGATCATTTGATATTAGTCTTTTATCATGTTCGGTATCTTTTAGTTATTTATATGATTTATCAAGTTGTATACAATTATTGATATTAGTCTTTTATATTCTTTAACCTTTATGGAAAAACTGAAACAATGGCTATAAAACAGGTCAAGCAAAAATAAGTTATGAGCTTCAGATATAATTTGTTAAATAGAAATAACATAACTAAAGTTTCTAATGGTTGTTAATAAAGTGAGTAATTCTTAAATTCTTTAGTTTTTAATATTGGTAGGAGCTTTGTGGGCCAATAACTTTGAGTTTAGTTGTTGGCTCATCTAGCTATTTTAAAAGGAATACAGAGAAGTGCAATAATTAATGTAATATGATGTTAAATGGTTTTCTATATTCCGTTTGAAATATAAGGGCACCTTTTTTATAGAGAAAAAATTTCCATTGTTATGCCATTCATCATTAATGTGACCGGTCTAGTGAAAATAAGAGCATAATAGGAAAATAATAGTTTATTCAACACTTTCTTTACTTTAATTTGAATTTATGTTGGGTATTTTTTTTAATTAAGTGATGAAACTAAGATTTATTTATAATAACAAAATGATTATTCTATTTTAAATCTAACTTTAAAAATAATAAACAGAAATAATGATTAATAATTTTTTTTAATGTCAATTAATAATTTGAAAAAAGAATTGGCATACACTAATAACTTTTCTTTAATTCATAAACATCAACCATGCATATAAATACAATTCTATGGATCTATGGTTTAAATGTCCAACTCTGAAGATCATTGGATACTAGTCTTTGATCACGTTCGGTATCTTTTAATTATTTTTATAATTTATCAAGTTATATATAATTACCATTGTTTGTATTTTATATTCTTCGACTTTTCTGAAAAGACTGAAACAATGGCTATGAACAGACGAAACAAAAACTAGTCATGAGCTTCAGATGTAATTTGTTAAATAGAAATAGCATAATTAAACTTTATGATGGTTATTAATAAAAAATGTAATTCTTAAATTCTTTAGGTTTTAATATTGATAGGAGCTTTATGGGCCAACAACTTTGAGTTTAGTTGTTGTTCTATTTTGCTATTTTAAAAAGAATATAAAGAAGTACAATAATTGATGTAATATTGTATTAAATGGTTCTCTAAATCATGTTTGAAAAATAAGGGCACCTTTTCGATAGAAAAAAGAAAGTTCCAGTCCCCTCTCTGGCATATCATTCATCATTAATGTGATCGGTCTAGTGAAAATAAAAGCATAATAGGAAAATAATAGTTTGTTCATAAGCTTTTTCTTCACTTTTATTTGAATCCATGGTGGATACTATTTTTTAATCAAGCGATGCAATTAAGATTTATTTATAATAACAAAATAATTATTCTATTTAAGACTAACTTTAAAAATAACAAACATACATAATGGTTAATAATTTTTCTTAATGTAATCAATAATTTAAAAAAAGAATTGGCGCATGCTAATAACTTTTTTTTAATTAAGAACTATCAACCATACATATAAATATAATATTATGGATTTATAGTTTAAATATACAACTCCAAGGATCATTTGGTACTAGTCTTTGATTACGTTCGGCATCTTTTAGTTATTTATGTGATTTATCAAGTTGTATATTGTGACAGTCTGGCCTAGAGAAGTGGTTCGACAAGGGCGAGAAGTGGACGACGGGGCAAAGATAGAATGCCTAGACAAGGAGCGTCTTTTGGCAGGCTTCTAGGATGGCAGCACTCTAAGGTACGGGGGTACATGAATGAATCGAATTGCACAATGAAACAGGACACATAATGGTTGATAGTATATATGCAAAGAGTTGGAACTAATCACATGAGGTGTCTTTTATTTTTTTTTGGCTGTAGAGTTGTAGGAACTCCAAAAGTTAAACGTGCTTAGTTCGAAAAAATTTCGGATAGGTGACCTCTTGGAAAGTTATCGAATCCTCCAAGGGACAAATCCGTGAAGCTAGTAAGACCAAAGCAAATAATATCTCATGTGATCTAGTTCCGCATTATTACTAATGGTATCAAAGCAGGACCCTTCTAGTAGATATGTGGTTCGAGGACGAACGAGGCGGAAGCTGGTGGGCATGTGACAACCTGGCCTAAAGAAGTGGTCCGATGAGGACGAAATGTGGACGCCGGGATAAGGATAGTATGCGTGAACAAGGAGCAGCTTCTGGCAGGCTTCTAAAATGGTAGCACTCTAAAGTACGGAGGTACATGAATGAATCGGATTGCACATCAAAATGGGACGAGAAATGGTTTATGCATATATGTAAAGACTTAGAACTAATCACATGAGGTGTCTTTGGTTGTGTGGCTATGGAGTGTAGGAACTCCAAATTTAAACGTGCTTAGTTTAGAAAAATTTCAAGATGGGTGACCTCTTGGAAAGTTCTCGAGTCCGCCAAGAGGACAAAATCGTGAGGCTAGTAGGGGTCAAAGCGGATAATATCTAATGTGATCTAGTTTCAAATTTTTATAAAAAAGAAAAACCATAAAGAGTATAAAATTAGTACTAAAGAAGAACCAATATACTGCAACTCAAGATGACTAGATAGAAAAGAACTCTTTATTATAGACCTGAATATATAAGGATAATTTGTTTTAACTTTTGACCTTCAACAACAACTCTTGAAGAAGCAGCCTTATGCTCCACCCTCAATCTCTCACTCTCTGCAAAAGCTCAATAAGTCTGGCTACTTTAGCATATTTAACGTTTCTTATAACTTACTCGAATATGATTCTTATTCCCATATATAAATTAAGGTATTCTCCTCATCACCACTTCTTGTTGAATCATTTCTAGTCTCCTTGCAATAAATCCATTTTACTGTTGTTTGTGTTTTTGATTCTTTAACTTTTGTGGAAAGATCGAAAAAATAGCTATAAAATATGTCAAGATGGTTGTTAGGATGACTAATTTTTAAAATTTTTAGTTTTTAAAATCGGCAAGAGCTTTATGGACCAACAACTTTAAATTTAATTGTTGACTCACCTAGCCATTTTAAAAAAATATCTGAAGGTATAATAATTGATGTAAAATGATGTTAAATAGTCCTCTATAACCTTTTGAGACATCATATCACCTTTTCAATAGAGAAAAATAGTGTTACTGCCCTCTCTGGTAAGCTATTCATCATTAATGTAACCGGTACAGTAAAAGTAAGAGCATAATAAAAAAAATTATTCATGAGCATGATAGCAAAATCTTAATAAGAATTTATATAGACATCTAATTGTTGAGGAATTTTGCATAGCCTAATGATATATAGTGAAAAGAATCATAAAAAATATTTAATAGAATTTGATATGTAGCTTTAATTATAAATGTTTAAATTGTAATTTACAGACCTGACCGGTGCAGATAGCCGAATGTCTCACTTTTTAACCCTCTAAAGAGAAATTCTTACTGCCTTCCTGCTGCAGCCATAAGAGAAAATATCACAAAAGGATCATCCACACTTAAATGAAATATTTAGTTCCAAGTTACTTGAAAACACTTTTGGTTTAGTAAATGGAAATAGTGAGACCTCAACTTTATGCATGCTATACATCGTGACTTTTATTATAGAAGAATATAAAATGAAATGTTAATGCAAACCTCGCAATCTAAATAAAAACAAATGCTGACAAGTGAAACCAACATTTTTTGGGAGTGGTTTGTCGTCTTTGTTTTCTCTTTAGCAGATTCTATACTTAATTTGCACACGCATTTTATTTCAGTTATACATCTAACAACGTCGTCTATTTCTCTATTATGAGAATTGTCCACGTGATTTGCCATCGTGCTAATACCAATATATTATTCTATAATTATTAGAAGAAAAAAATTATTAATCACTCCCTTAATTCAATTTCTATTGTACTCGCATTGTGGTGTGTATATATCTTTCAATATTATCTAACATCATTAGCTTTTGTTTCACACTTAATAAAAAGATACACATACCTTTAGATTAACATTTTCCTTACCGAGAATATCTTTTCTTTTGTTCCTCAAATACAATTTTAAAATGAGATTACGTAGAAATATTAAGTTGGAATTTCATTAACAACAGTCAATCAATTGTAATGTTATATACAACTAAAAAATTTGACTTTATTTCATCATAGTTTTAGGTAAGCTTTTTATACACCCCAACTAAACAATTTGCATAAGTTAGTGGTATTAAAAAATAAGTTGACTACTTTGAAAATTAAAAAAAAAAAAAAGTCTTTGAAAAAAAATGTTAATGACAAATTGATTTAAGGGAAAACGATCCCAGATACCCCAACCTTTAATCATTTTCGCGAATCTATCCTCACCTTTAAAATGTATCAATTTGGTCTACCATGTTTGCGTCTTGTATCATTCCTACCCACCCGTGTTTTGACGTGTGCCAGTAATGACATGGAGTCCACACGTGGCTCCACATGTTTGTCTACATGGCTGAGCATAATGAAGGACCTCAAAACTCACCGTTTCGTCCTAACATTTCCCCAATTTTTTCCCCGGCGAAATCCCCAATTCAGTATTCTAGGGCTTCCAATTTCAATCTTGTTTCGTCCACACATATAGCCTAAGTTCGCTCATTTCGCTCAATTTGCTCTATTATCTTTGTCCCTTCTTCTGTGGTCCAATATTGTTGAAGCTCGTGCCTATGGTCCCCCGCAAGATGGCTCCTTCCAGAAAAGGACAACGAAGGTATGTATTTGTTAATACATTGAATGGGTAAAGCAATGCAAGTGGTGGAGAATCTTATTGTCGTGGGTATAACATTGTTAAATGCATTTGTTATTACTATAACCTTTGAGCACTTGCATTTACATTTGCATTTTTTATTACTACATGCATTTGCATTTGTTATTACTACATGCATTTGCATTTGTTATTACTAGAAAGTGGCATTTGTATTGTTGCATTACTAATATAATTGTTGTGTGTATATTTCTGCAGTATTCCTATTGAATTTTATCATGGTGGTGCATTAATCAGTAATCCTATAGTCAACTATGTTGGTGGGTATTCTGTAAATCCTAGTGGCATTTCTAGTTTCACTATGGATGATATTGAGGAGATAGTGAAAACATTAGGATATACACATTTCTTAAGTGTTGCCTATGAACCCCCTAGGAGATGGAACCCTATAGGGAAGGAACTAGGCTTAGTTTTTGTTGAAACTGAGGAATAGTGCAAAAAGATGTTTGCAGAAAGTTTAGAGTATGGCTTTTTAAAAGTTTATGCTGAAGCTGTAACAATTACTCCAAACTGTGGGCAAACTATAATTGAAAATGAGAATCAACATCATAATGATAATGCAGATAAACAATTGACTGTAGTTGGATTTGAAAATGCAAATCAAAATAAAACTGAACCTGAAAGTGTTGTAAATAAAGGGGAAAATGAAGTAGAACCTGAATGTGTGAATAATGTTGATGACTATGTTGGATCTAGTGAGGATGAAGATTATACCCCTGAAAATGATGAATGTGATGATGAGGATAGCCTATCTTCTGATGTTTCTGACTCATATGTGGATGAGGAATATGTGACTGCAATACAGAATCTGAAGGACTTTAGCAAGACTGTAGTTGAAAATAGATTTGGTTTAGGATTGGATAGGGACCAAGGGAGATATGACACTGGGTTTATGGGGGCTAGTAGCAATACTAGAGTGGATGGCAATGTGAGTGATAGTAGTGAGTGCCATTCTGAGTACCCTAACAGTGATGCTGAGGTTGATACTCTTATTTCAAGTGATGAGGATGACTATGGTTTTAGGAAAACAAATGAGGGAGAAAAAAATAATTTACAATCCTAAGTGTAATCTTCAAGAGTTAAAGTTTGTAGCAGGAATGAAATTCACAAATGCAGAACAATTTAGAGGAGCAGTATAAAATTATGCTATTGCAAATGGGTATGATGTGTGGTGGAAAAGGACTGGAGAAGATAGGATGGAAGCACAATATAAAGGAAACTGCAGTTGGAGAGTGTATGCTTCAAAAGTTCCAAATGAGAGGACATTCATGGTTAGGACTGTTAGACCTAACCATAACTGTTCTAAGGTGCAAAGAAATAATATGGCAACTACAAAGTGGCTGGCTGATGAGTTTTTAAATGAATTTAGAAAGAAACCAAATTATTCAGTAGCTGAAATGGAATCTGATTTGATGACTAAATATGCACTAAAGGTCTCAAAATGCTCATATTATAGGGCAAAAAAGCTGGGTTTAGTGAAGCTTAGAGGATCAATAGAGGCTCGTTAGTGAAGATTAGGGGTGCTTTTGTCACGACCCCACCCGTGGGCCTGTGACCGGCACTAGGAAATGGGTAGGCGTAAGGCCACCGAAACCCGTAGTAAGCCTGACACTCACTGACTTAAACAAATCTCATCTCAAATTTATATTATTAAAATCACAAATTATCTTAATAGTTACATTCTACATAAATACTTCGGTCTGCTAGAAAAAAACTAGGCGAGACCTGAAACTCAGAAAATTTACAACTGATACATCTACTATTACTACTGCGGAGAATCTAAGATTTGCCAATTTACCTACCAAATCAAATACATCACCCGATGATGAAGGAGTCGGGTTACTGAATAAGAGTCGCGAGAGGACTAACAGTCACGAATCTGAAAAATAGTAAAAATGAGACTGTCAGTCTCGAGAGTGAGTTAAAATCAAATAATCTGGGGACTATTGCATTCTTCTCATAAAACATAGATTATTCAAATCAATATATCAAACCATGCACATAAATACCAATCATACTATAATCATACCCTATTACTTTCTTCACAGAAAATATTAATCATTCAAATCAATATATCAACCATGCACGTAAATACAATCCATGTTATAATCATACCATAATAAATAAATAAATGAATAAATAAAAATATATTTTTACTTTTACGGGACGAGTGGCTCAGTAGAACCCTAACCCCAAATTCTAACAGCCATTTGGCTCTCTTAATCCAATAAGACTGGCTCCCCGAGAGCAATGCTCGACCAGGGACCTTACTTCCAGTCTGGTCACTTTAGTATCCAAATAAGAAATCTAGTAGCCATTCGGCTCTCTTAATCCAATAAGACTGGCGCCCCGATAACAATGCTAGACCAGGGACCTTACCTCCAGTCTGGTCACTTAAGTATCCAAATAAGAAATCTAGTAGCCATTTGGCTCTCTTAATCCAATAAGATTGGCACCCCGAGAGCAATGCTCGACCAGGGACCTTACCTCCAGTCTGGTCACTTAAGTATCCAAATAAGCCGGTGCCCCGAGAGCAATGCTCGACGAGGGACCTTACCTCCGGCAATTTACACAAATCCGCCCAGAGAGCCATGCTCGACCAGGGCAAACCCATAAAAAAAATCTGATTACATGTCCATGATCATTACTGCGACGCCAGTCTGATGTAACCCATCAGGAGGCATGTTCTACGAAAGCCACATCCCCAAATTGAAATCATCACATATAATAAATATCATTGTATAATGAAATCATTCAAACATATCAAAATAACAATTAACAATTAAGAGTAAGACATCAAGCAACTCATGTGGAAAACTGATAATATTTGGTATTATCATAACATTACTATAATAATACTTATATTACCTTTAATAACGAATAATTCAGTGAAATTATTTACGTTGCGAAACTAATAACCATATTAAGCATGAACTTTCAAAATAGCATATTAAAATCAAACTTAGCAATAGCGCAATGATTAAATGACTTTAACTCGCGAATTGGGCGACCTCCTAGCTCGCTCCGGTGCCTCGGTTGGGCCGAGCAGAACAGATCATCTAATCACGGAAAACAATTTATCAAAACGCTGAAATAATCGATCATTAATCCTAGGTCTAGACTCCCAGGACTGACTGTCTAAGAATCTCGACTCAGGAGAATTCTACCGAAAATCCTGCAGAACCTCCCCTACAACACGAACATTACCCCCCGTAAAAACGGGTCCAGGACCTGCCAGAAGAACACTTCAAATATCCAACAATTTAAACAACGGGAGTCGGGTCCCCAAACTTTACTATTTCCCGACTCCGCCACACAGCACAAAATACGAGGCAAGCAAACTGACAGACAATTATTTATGACTCACAAATATCATCAAATACTCAATATAACCCAATAGACACAAATTTAAAATCAAAGGATTTCTTGATCCAGAGAAAATTACTGAGACGCTCGGTCGACTGGCCTCCGGCCGCCGGAGTCCGATCGACGATCCCTGCTTCCGATTTTTCGATCTGACACCCGATCATCTGGAGAAATTTACGGACGATCATGGCCGTCGATTTACAAACGGAGCCCGATCGCCACCAAACTAGTGCCATTTCGAAGCTTGAGCTGAGGAGAGTCGGGATACGTCCTCCGATCGTCCATCCTCCGTCGGAGCTCAAAAATCGAAAATACTGCCACCACTAACTCTCCTCCGGCCATCAAACCGACGCCTTGCCGCCAAAATGAAGCTCTCTCCAATCGCCACCGAGATCGGTAGGAAGCGGTAGGAGCCGGCCTTAGCTCTTTCTCTCCTGCGATTCTGCCTCCGCGCCAAAGAAGACCTTACGCGCGCCACGGCTCCTTCTTCACGCCACTTTCTCTCTCTCTTCCTCTCTTCTTCCCCGATCCCATTCCTTTCAATATCGACATTAGGCCCCCGAACTTTTTCTTATTACAATTTGGTCCCTCTACTTTCTTAATTACTTACAATTTCATCCTGCAGAATTCCAAATTAACCCCTAAACTTTCCTTTATCCTTTCAATTAAGCCCTTAACTAATTAATTTGGGCCAAAACCGAATTATTGAAAATACATAATTACAAAAATACCCCTGACCGACATATTTATTTACGAAAATACCAAACTCACAAATTTCCATTAAACCCTCACAAAAATAAAATTATACTTTTAATCCTTATTCCAAAATAATCCTCCAATTAAATCCTATACACAATTAAATTAAATAATCAATTTCCAACTCAAAATTTAATACTACTAATCAATTATAATACCAATTTTCTCCAAAATTCTTTTATAAACATCCCTCACAATTTCTATCATAATTTTCCAATATATAATCTTATTTATATATATATATATATACATTTGGAAAAATTTTGAATAACCAAATAAAAATATAATTTATTCCTCAAATAATTTATTTAATTAACTCCTTAAAAATCAAACTAATTGGATATGGAAAATAACTCATTTGTTTGTCTAACATAAAAATTCAAAATTTATATTTAAATCATTCCAATTAAACCGAATAAAAATAAAGCTAAAATTAACTTAAATAAAAACTCATTATTAAATATATAAAAATTCTGGGTGTTACAGCTTTGATGGAAAGGATTAAAATGAAGTATGACATGGTGAAAAATAATATGGATGAATTGTGCCCAAGGATTAGAAAGAAGATTGAGAAGTTAAAGTGGGAAACCAGATTCTTTATACCAAATGCAGCTTTGAATGACAAATTTCAGGTTAAAATGTTTGATGATCAGTTTGTGGTGTCTCTGCTAGACAAGAGTTGCACATGCAGAGCTTGGCAACTGACTGGTATTCCTTGCATTCATGCAATTTCCATTATTCATTGGTTGAGGCAGAATGTGGATGACTATGTTGAGGAATGCTACAAGAAGGACATGTACTTACAAGCCCATCAATATGCCCTAGAACCATTAAATGGCCAGAAGATGTGGCATGAGATCACTAAGGCACCAGTGCATCCACCACCATTCAAAAAGATGCCAAGAAGACCTAAGGTGAACAGAAAGAAAGCTGTTGATGAAAAAGAAAGGGATCCAAACAAATTAAGTAGAAATGGAATAAGGATGCAGTGTAGAATTTGCTATGCATATGGACACAATAAAAGAGGGTGCTCAAGAAAGAATAATCCACCTGCATCTAAAGATATTATAGACAATCAGGTATAATTTTTTTATTAGAGCTGTCATATCACAAATTAAGTAGTATGTTCATTCTTGAATTTTCTACTTGTAACAGAGAAGCAGAAGGAGAAGTAGATGCCCACCAGCTCCTACAAGTAATGTTATAAATATTGATGTACCAAATTAGACTACAATTGAAAATGTAGAAGCTGGTCCTTCACAATCCAGACCACCATATGATAAGAGAATAATTGCTAAAGAAAGAATTCATGTATTGTTCATAACTTAGTTCTGTGTGAATTATACTTAGTAATCTTATGAGTTATGTGTTGTTGTACTGCAAGCTAGAAAAGGATATGGCCTGCACATATCCACAGAGACTGGTAATATGTATTTAAGAGTACGTACTCAATATGTCATATGTGAATCTCTAATTTTATGTATTTTCATATGTTTCATGTTCTAAATATAAAATGTCATAATGCAGATGCCAGGGGAAAGGAATGTGAGTACTGTTAGTGGTTATACAGAAACAGCAACAGCAGTAAGGCAATCCAGAAAGAGGTCTGATACCTAAAGATCAACTACATCTACTCATGTACAAAGTGTGAAAGTTTGTAGCCAAACTTCAACAGCTACAAAGGCAAAAGAGAAGGTGGTAGCTAGTTCCAAAGGCAAACAGAAGTTGGTACCTACAAAGACAAAGACTAGTAACAATGCAGAATTGGTGATTCAAGAAGGGCAACATGTTTTGCCAAAGCCAATGCAGAAGTTTAAAAAGTTTCCTTAGAGAAGTTGCAGTACTGTGTTTTTGTTAGAGCTTATAAAGTTGCATGGAACAAAACTATCATTTGGACCATATCAATTAGTTTGCCTTCAAATGTATTGTTTTATGTGTTTGTCTTTTCTAAGACATATATTTAATGTACCTCATGATTTTTATAAGGATTGTATATTACAGTAATGTTAAAAGGCTGTTTAATGCCTATTTTATCTGTCCAAATGTGAATTTGTCATATTAACTATAGGTTCATTTTACTTCATCAAAGTCAAAAGGAATACATGCAAAATATCTTAACAGAAAAATAAAAGCTTCATTGCATAATCAATTATAAAAGTTAGTAATACAATTCACCATTGATTACAAGATTCAACCTACCCATCTACTACAAAACCAAATCCTACACCTTGCTACATCAACTATAAAGCCTGTTTGGCAATGCAACTCCTGTCTGGCAAAAACAAGCACAAACTGATCATCAAACATCAAACATCAAACTTCTCTGTCATGACTTTTCCAGCTTCACAATCATTCATTACAATGTTCAACCATACCACAGAAACCGAACTTGAAAAGCATCAAATGTTCCTTCACATTTTGTACAATCGTCAGTGTAAGAGCACAACTCCGCCCCAATTGCCAAATTTCTTCTCATTCACCCAATCGTCATGACAGCTAAACAAAACACAGTTTAACCCCTACATGACCAAATTGAAACGAAATCATCATACATTATTCAATCTTTTAAAATAAAACAACTAAACCCTAACATTGCTAACAAAGCTTACCCCAATGTAAGAGCAACCTCGTCACATACACCCGAAATTTTTCGTTCTCCTTCATATCATCAACTTCGCTGGTCTCTCAAATTCATAAAATGCTACTTCACTCCCACATAAATACTATCAATTGTTGACAATAGAAGATCTTGACGATGCCCCTTCTATTTAGACTTGCCATGAGAGAAATAAGAAAACCGAAATTAGAAACCCTAGAATACTGAATTGGGGATTTCATCGAGGAAAAAATTGGGGGAAAAGAATTGGGAAAATGTTAGGACGAAACGGTGAGTTTTTAGGTCCTTCATTATGCTCAGCCACGTAGACGAACATGTGGAGCCACATGTGGACGCCATGTCATTACTGGCACACGCCAAAACACGGGTGGGTAGGAATGATACAAGATGCAAACATGGTGGACCAAATTGATACGTTTTAAAGGTGAGGGTAGATTTGTGAAAATGGTTAAAAGTTGAGGTATCTGAGATCGTTTCCCTTGATTTAACCATTCATGACTAATAACTTTTTTCTTTTTCTTTTTTTATAAGTATCTAAAAATATAAGGTTAATTTGAATCTATTGAAAATCTAATATTTATTTACTGTTTAATTAATAATTTAAATTTTAAAAATTTTCAAAAAAGTATTAATTCTTTTATATGATATACGGCTTACGTTCAATTACTAACTTATTAAGAAAATAAGATACTCAAGAATTTTAATGTAATGATATTGAGGAAAATCTTCAACCATAAAATTTAGAATATAGTTTTTCATTAAAACTAAATAAACAAAAAGCTTGAAAAACAACTTATTTTCATAAAGCCCTTTAAATTTGAGAATATATCTTATTTTTATTACTTGTTTACATACAAAATTCACGTATAAATTATATTTTATTATTCGAAATGTTTAAAAAATATCACTTAATTCAGGTTTTATTAAAGTATTTAAGATTATTAAACTTTTAATTTTATAATTACAATATAATTTATTAAATATAAATACTAATTCTATCTTTTTATGATTATCCGATAATGGTTAAAAAACTGCATATGATTGATAAATTAATAGATATAATTTATTTACTGTAAAATTTAAAATTTAATTGATAATTAAATTTATTAATAATTTTATAAATTTAAAAAAAAATAACTTTTCTTTTCTAAAGAGGAAAAAAAATCCTAAAATTAGTTAATTTTTTATTTAATTAGAAAAATATTATTTGTTGATTATTTTTTGAATATATCAAATACAAAAAAAAATATAGATTTATTTTTCGGAAAGATAAAAATTATTTCTTAATAAATACTTTCTACAAAACAAACAAAGCAATAAATATAATACTATTTTTGTTTAAATAAAAGTAAAGATAAATTCTATTTTCATCCTAAATTCAATTATTCTTTTTTTAATTTAATTTTATAAATAATTAAAATATTTTTATTTAAATATTATATTTTTTATCAAAATTTTAATAAAAAGAATTTTTGAAAAGAATTTGTAAAAATTAATGATATTATCTAAAATATTTATATAAACTAAAAGTCAATTATTATTAATATTATTACTAAAAATGTAATATTATTACTATTTTATTTGCACAAAAGATATACACCATTTCCATAAGATGCCTACTTTATCTATTTTGTTTTTAGTATTAGCAATATAATTCTTTTATGTTATTAATGAGATAATAGAATTCTTTTGGGTTAATCCCGAATTTCAATTATATATATAAAAAAAAAAAAAGAGATAATAGAATTGCTGATTATCAAGTATACAAATTTATTTTTTACTAAATATGGAATAGCCGTAAAATCTCCCAACTTTGATTAAGTGCCAATTTGGATAAACAAGGTAGTTTATAAACCGAATATTATCATGCAAACCTTGTCAAGACTGGTTCTACAATCGGGGTCGGGCATTAACCATTACAGGTTCCATTTTTCTCGCTCTCTCTCCTAATTCCGAATCTCTCTCTTTCAGAATCAAAATCTCGCAGTCAATGAGCTCTCTGCTGGGTGACTGGCCGTCTTTTGACCCTCACAACTTTACCCAACTTAGACCGACTGATCCTTCTAATCCTTCTGTAAGTATATTATCCTTATGCCTCTTTTTTTTTTCTTTTTTTTTCCTTTTTAATCCAACCCAATTTGTTATCTATCTTTTTTAATTGTTATTATATTGTAAAGTTTTCATTTTTGTTTAATGATCCTACTATATGGGGTTTGCTTGAGCTCAATAGTGGTAAAAAGATTGCATCCTTTTTTCGTTTTTTCTTTTTTTTGATTTTGTTTCTGGGTTTACTCTCTAATGTATGCATGTTGATGCGTTTTGATTAGCAAATTCTTTGGCCTTCTGTTTATTGTTGGTTCAGCTTATGCAAATGTTTAGTAAAATTTGTATGTTTCCCAAATATTTGTAGATTCATGCTATAGATTAAAACCATAATAGTTTTGGCTGTTTAAGATTTATTATCCCTATATTATCTGCATTATGAGACGTAGTTACTAGTTGATGATATGGTATTATGTCAATGGTCATAGTGCTAAGGTGATATGTCCTTTAACTAGTTCCTAACTGCTGGGAAATGATCACTTTGCTAACCCCACAGAATTGGGGTCAGGGAATAGCTTAATTGAGTTATAGTCGGAAAGTTCCAAGTGTATGTAATGGCAATTCATATTGATGAAAATGAAATGTAGCAGAAATCAGGCCGTAATAGTACATACATCCAATGTTGAGGATTGACTTGCCTTTCTTTATGAGTATGTTGCTTTTGAAAAGCTAGAAAATTAGGCTGCATTATGTATGCCGTCTCAGTAGGCTTGAACTGCCAATTAATAATTAGCCAAATGGATTAGTTTGTGACAGTTCTTTCATTTAGCATAAAAAGTGAGGATGTAAATGAGATGACATAGAAAAATATCTGCCACTATTTCTTTGCTTCCCCCATCCTATTATTTCTTCTGCCGTCCAGTTGTTTCTATTGGTTGCTCCTAATTTATTTCACCCAATTGATGTGTTTTCATATGGAAATAAGTTTGCTTAAGAAACAAACTTTAACCAGCCTACAAATCATTAGCTCTACTGTAAATATTTAAACCAATAGTCGTTTAGAATATGTGTTTTTGGGAAACAAACTAGAATGCATTTGGCAGTTTGCTCACTGAGTTGAAAAATAAATAGTGATGCCAGAATATCAAATGTCCAACATGAATATCATAATGCACAATGCTGCCATAATAGCATACATGCACAAAACTGAAAGTTTCTTTTCGAAGCAGAATTCATAGACATGCTTCTACTTCTATTTTTGCACTGGATAAATTGTATTACTGTTCTATGTCTCAAGGGTTACATAGCTGGCATTGATGGTGACGATTAGAATTGATGTTGCCTATCAGTTAAGAAGTCTCTAAATTGAATGTCACCTTTAAGACTCGATATATCCTCTTGTGTATGAAATATTTCTTCTCTAGTTGACCTTGTTTAGCTCTGTTCTGCAATGTACTACCAAGCTCCAAGAAGAGATTGATGTGCTATTAGGCTCGGTTAAAGTTCCACCTCTTGCTTTAGATTTATTATGGTTAGGATATATGTCTTCTGTGATGAACATTATACTGTGAGACTAAAAATATTTTACCTAGTTTCCCAATTCAAAATGTTTATCTGTTCATTAATATTGAGTGCAAAAGTGCTTCTTGTCAAATTATCAGTTGTAGTTCTTGTTCTGCAATTCATATGCATCTCCATCCTTATCTGGAATCGTAATTTTTTTTCATGCCTTTCTGTAGAAAATGACTCCTGCTACTTATCATCCAACTCATAGCCGGACTCTTCCACCACCCGATCAAGGTAAGAATTAGTTGGTGTGTGATTCTTTGAATGCTGGAACTAGTTGTTATCCTGTGATTTAATCATACATGAGTGTGTAAATGTGTTTTGTTTCTGGTGTTGTGTGTGACGTATGCTTGTCTCTGCTAAATGCCAGCCTTTGCAATTTCATCTACCTGTTAACTTCTTTCTTAAGCTTACTCATGCTATTCGGAGATGCTTCTGCTCTTCCTATTATTTTCTTGGATAAGAGTTAAGTTGTTCAAAACAAAATGCTCTAGTACAACAGAATAAAGAATGGGAAAGAAAAACCTCCTTGGACTAAGAAAGTGTACTAAAATGCAAAAATCTAGGATAAACAAGAATATATTTGCATGATCAGAGTAGAGAGATTGAGTCTGACAACCATGCGTGAGGACATGATGTTGAGCTCCTCTAGAGTCTAGTCTAACTCCTCAAGACCTCAAGACCTAGGTACTGCTGAAAAATGATCCAAGCTATTCAAGTTTGAAAGAGTAAAGAAAAAATGCTGTTAAGTGTTAACTAACTACATATGGAATGCTTTTCCTAAATTAAATTGATGTGAGAGTGGGACTTGGGATCAGGAAATTATTCCGATGACCCAATGTCACTTTGTGATTATTCTATATCCATGAATTGGTAAGGGCTATTGTCTAACATTTAAATATGAGTGACATGCATTCAGTTTTATGCTAGGGGGTGGATAATTTTGAAATCAATGTTGGGTTCACACATATTCATTGCTGGATAGAGCCCTTGGATTCACATATATTTAGTGCTAGGGGGATGGACTTTGAGATCAATGTTGGATTCACATATATTTGATGCTAGAGGGATGGACTTTGAGATCAATGTTGGATTCACATACATCTGATACTGCTTGCCTTTTGCCTCCATAAGTTGCTTGCCATCCCCGATTTCAGCCAGAAATTGCATAAAATGTTTATGGGTCTTAATTAGTGTTTTTCACTGTTGATATTTTAGGGACATTTTGAAAAGCTTGTACTACAGGGTTGGTGTCTAGATTTTAAATTTTAAGCAAGTTTAATCAGCTGAACTTTCCTAGCTTCTGTTTTTCTGATATTATAATACAGTTTATGGTATTGAATGATCAAAAGAAAATTTTGTGATTCATTTGTTTGAAAATTGGCAGTGATAACTACTGAAGCCAAAAATATCCTTCTGAGAAACTTCTATGAGCGAGCTGAAGAGAAGGTTGGTTAATGATACACAATGTCACATAATTCAGATATAGCATTTGCTTTATCTGATTGCTACACATACTTCTAGCTTCATATTGGTATTTTTTCTCTATGCAGTTGAGAACAAAAAGAGCTGCCTCTGAAAATCTAATACCGGAGCATGGATGCAAGCAGCCTAGGGCTTCTACCTCATGCTAAATTTTGTTACTGTTGGATGTCAATCATGCTGGTTGTCAATGTAAATACAAGTCCTGTCATGTGATGCCAAATTTGTCATTTCGTCCAGTGAAAAGGACTTCCTTGCCTGTTGCTGCTCTGAACTTAGGATCGGTACATGTAGATTTGTGTGCACAAATCTTACATCAAAAAGAGTGAGATGATTGGTTATGCTTTACCTGTTCCATTTTGTTCGATATGGGTGGAAAACATGGCAGTTGCTATGCCTCTTTTTTTGTACGGCAAATGCTTGTTTAAAGCTAGTTTCAGCTTTATTTTTCATGAACATGTTGCCAGGCATTTCAGGCTTCATGAACTGCTCCCCGGTCAAGAGGAAGCCTGTGTTGCTGGATTGGCCAAGTCACGTAAATAGAGCGATTTCTGATATTGGTCAGAAAATGTGGATGCTACCTGAGCTGTTTTAAGTCAACAAAGAAACATTTGGTAAGCAAAGTGGACAATAAAATTTATGAAACTCAAAGGTTATTTTTGACTAGTGTTACGAAACCTGATTGCTGCCGAGCTTGATTGCTATAAAGATAAGAAACAGGGTACAAACAAAGAGGTATCGGTATCAAGCATTTTCCAAGAATAATTGGTTGAGGCCACCAAGAGAATATACTAGGAATGACGGGATAAATATTTGTGCCGTAACGATTTTTCCCTGGAAAATAGGAATTCAATTTATCAAAATAATTTTGCACTTAAACTAAATTAAGTATAATTTTCTATTGAAGAAATATTAAATATTCAAACAAATTAATTGATACATATTATGAAATAATAGCCTAACTATTTAAGCGTTATTTTTATATCAACTGGTTTAAAATAATTAATTTGATTCATTGAACTGCTGAAGTGTCTTAAGCCTTAAATGTTTGAGAATGAAACTTAGGGGAAACCATTAGAAAAGAAGAGGAAAAAGAAAGCACATGAGTTACGAAATTTTTAAGCATAGCTGCCTTTTGTTGACAAGGATCAAGAGCACAATCTGCTTTGAATTCCACCGCAGAATGCATTTAATAATTTTCTTTCATTAAATATAATACTTATTAGATTTTAGTCTTTAGTTGCTAAAAAAATATTACATGGGCTACTAAATAGTGCAGCCTCCAAATAAACTAATGTTTCTGCGCACTGTATATTGTTGACTATGGATGGCAGGTTTAGCAGCCAAATCTTTAGTTTATCCAACAGACTAGCTGTCCCCGTTTGATCATTTTCTATTTTTCTTCTAGTTTTATCGAATTGAGAATGCCCATATCTCTGCAACATAAACTAGTACTCTATGTTTGGCCATGTTGTACATTACCAAAAATATAGAAAAATAGAACTATTGAAGAAACATGTAAAAAGATCAGAAAGAATACAAAAAAGCCATCAACATTCATCAACCCAACTTATGAACCAGATTTTTGCGCAATAAGCATAAATAAACAGAGACGAAGAAACTAAACACAATACACACAAAAAAAAAGAAAAACACAGCTTTCTCTCTGCAGCAAAAACAGAAAAGCCATGGCCACTCACCTGTGCACCTCTTATTCACCAATCACTACCAGTAAAATCACCAATAACAATAATAACAAGGTTCTTTCTCTTCCTTTGAAGCCTAGAAATGCTAAAGGTACTACCTTTCCGCTTTCTCTAAGAACAAGTACCAGACTTTCCATATCAGCTGTTGCTGGAAACACTGCTGTTCAAGTAGATGGACCCACAACTTCTAGTAAAGGACCAAAGTCTTTGCCTTTTAGAGTGGGTCATGGGTTTGATCTCCATAGGTTAGAGCCCGGCTACCCTTTGATTATTGGTGGAATTAATATCCCTCATGAAAGAGGCTGTGAAGCTCATTCTGATGGTAACTTCTTTTCTTTGTTCTTTTTGTTTTGATTTCATAATTGATTTGAATAAATACCCAATTTGTAGTGTAAATTCAAATCTGGGTTTTGGTTATTTCTTTGTATAAGTTTCTGCAGAGACCAATTAGGAGTCAATTTGTTAAAATTTTGTTTTTGATTGACGCGTTATTTTGTTTTGTTTTGCAGGGGATGTGTTATTGCACTGTGTTGTGGATGCAATATTAGGTGCACTTGGGCTGCCAGATATTGGGCAGATATTCCCCGATTCTGATCCTAAGTGGAAGGGAGCACCGTCATCTGTTTTTATTAAAGAAGCTGTGAGTCTTTCTAAACTTTCTCTTTGTTCTTTATTTGCTTATGTGTATGTCAATCTATATCTTGTTTGATAGTAGGGAATTACTGTTGAGATCTAATTTGATAGTCTAGATAATTTAATTAAGATAACCAGATCGTTTACTATCACAAAAATAAGTACTCTCCCTGGTATTCTAGATAGAGAGTTATATGCTACAATGAATTAAGCCATATCATGCTTTATTAAAGACAAATACTTAAAATAATGGTGGTTCCTAGTTGATGGTGATAAAACCTGTCTAGTCTGAATGAGTTCAGGAGTAGTAAGTAGTACGTGTTTGAGTAATTTATCTGGCGTTCCAAAAATAACAGATGGTTCAAAAGTGCTTGTCAAAAAGTCGCTCGTAGCTCATCATCTTTTATTTAGATATTGTGGATGTCGATAATCTGCTTTTGCTAGAGCTTTGCTTAGATTCTAGCATGTTTCTGTTTATTGAACATGGGCGAAAACAGTAGAGAAGTTTTAACTAAGTAAATCTTAATATTACTTCTTCGAGTTTTGACTTTTACATATCAGGGATAGGCTCTTTCCACAGCATGCAATATAGGTACACAAATTCTCTTGTGTAGTGGCCTGTTGAATCCAGAGATGCCAAAAATTTGTTTCCCCCCTTAATGGAACTAGGTTCATCCTCTATATTATTCATATAATGTATTTCTATTGTCCTTTTATAGTTTGTATGTCTCTGTAATTTACACGCAATCCCTTTATTTTCAGAGAAATACTACCTGAAGCATAAGATGCACTATTAGCTAGTGGCAGAATGTTGTGGCTGGTTAAACAGAAGTTGCTCTTTAAATGTTTGGGATCAGGGTATTTTGATTAAAAAAGCACTGGGCTTTCTCCAAATTTGAGGGTTAACTTAGAAAAATTCAGCGACTTCGAAATCCCTGAAAATTTATGGGTTCCATTGTTTGGTAAATAGTCCAAATACTTGGAATTGAAAGATGGATTTGGAGTCTGATAAGAAAAATTGCTATGATCACCACTGAACTTAAACAATCGGAAAATCTATTTTTACAGAAGTATTTCACAATAAAAGACACGAATGGTTTTCATTGATTTTCTTGAACTTGTTTTGATAACCATGCAAAAAGTGTTCAGTCAAAATCTATTTTTTCTCTCGTCCATCTCATTCATGTATTATTTCATTCAAAATCATGTGTGTGGTGTAGTACTACTCTTAACAGTTATGGATGTCTATATTTCTTGTGTGATTGCCCAATCTCTATAATGTTCCCACTTTGTGTTTGTAGAGCAACTCAATTTGGGCTATCCTGTATATTATCTTGCTAAATGTATGTCTTATGTGCTTTTACTCTTGCCTATCTCTATAGAGTAGCCACTGTGCTTTGTGTTTTTGGAGCAAAAAGTATACCATAGCACAATATATTAGGTAGACTTGTTAAGTTATTCGTCACCGAAGGGAGAAGACCATGTTGGGTGTTCTAGCTTTAAACACAAAAAGTTGCTTTATGTTGTACCAATTATTCCAAATATCATGAAACAGGTCAAAGCATCCAAAAGGAATGCTTCTGTGATATTTTGCTGAAATGGCAACTCAATAGAAACCGTTTGACATAAAATTGAAAGGTTTTGGAGCAAACCTTCGGCAGTGAAACTTATTAAATTTATTTCTTCTGGACATGCCATTCTAAGATGTTAACTAAAAACAATATTGCACCCATTTATTCACAGGATAAGGCAGTTTTTTATTTGCGCCTACATCTAGATGTTAGATTACGAGTTAGTGGTTTGATTACAAGTTAGTAGTGTTGTTATTCTTGTATGCATGTCTTGGTCACAGTGTGGTATACATGCTATATGTTGTAAAATATCTTCCACCATCTCTCTAATTTCCTTCTCTTTCTTCACACATACATGTCTAGAATGTACGCATACCTGTTGAAATTTTCATCATATTTCAGATGCTCATTCCATACATCTTCAAAATGTGCATGCTGAATGTTGCTTCAAAATATGTTTGCTGAAACCTGGGAAATAATAAAGCAATCTTCTCGAGCAATTCAGTTGAAGCTTTATGCAACTCATTGAGCTCTTCCTAATATGCTCCATTTCAGGTAAGACTCATGCATGAAGCAGGCTACGATATTGGAAACTTGGATGCCACCCTGATCCTCCAAAGACCAAAACTTAGCCCACACAAGGAGGCTATCAGATCTAATTTGTGTGAGCTGCTCGGAGCAGATCCTTCTGTTATAAATTTGAAAGCAAAAACTCACGAGAAGGTTGACAGCTTAGGTGAAAATAGAAGTATTGCCGCCCACACCGTGGTTCTCCTTATGAAGAAGTAAAGATCCCTAAATACTTGAATTTTCATAATATAAACATTGTACTACATTAGCATTGTTGTTACTATTACAGATGAACGTGTTGGTTCTTATGACTCTGTTTCCCTCTAGAACAAATAACAAGTGGGCCGTATACTCAGTTTCTATCATCTTTCTTTTCTTGGAATTGTGGGAATATCTAAAGAGGACTGAAGTTACTGGATTTGAACCCTAGACTTCCAGGGCAGACACTGGATTATTAGGCTACCAGCTCAATAACTTTCTTTAATATCTAAAAGAATTACAATGTCTGTATTCGTACACCATTTTACTGCAATTATATATGACCTGAGCCTCTTATGGCCAAGACTGGGAATAAACACAGAATGGAACTCACGAAAACTGAAGAATGGAGAGGAATGATAGTACAGACGAATTCAGAAGTTCTTGTGACATTCATTTTTAGATCTTAAATTTAGTATCAAATCAATATTTGTGATTTCTTCTCATAGAAAGATCAATATTATTTCAAATATATATTCTCATTTTTCTTTCTCTTTCCTTTTTTCCTCTCTCTTATTTTGAGTTTTTTTTTTAAAAGAAATCTAAATTACAACATTTTATATGTTTAAGATATTGAATTGAAGTTCCTATTTAAGTCAAACACAAAATTTGTTTTATTTGAAATAAATTTTACATTTATTATATAATACATTAAATATCAAAATTTATTCATAAATAAATTTTATTGAAAATTATTTTTCAAATAAAATGAATTCTACGTAAAAATGAACCAAATACAGTGCAAAACAAAATTTTTGGAATAAAAAAAGACAATAAAAAAAAATGAAATAAATAATTATAATGTGGAGAAACAAAAAGTGAAATGGGCATGCAGATCATGTGAAGCACTGTTAACTTATGCGGATCATGACTTAATTGCATTCCAGGCAAAAGAAACACGTGTGATTTAGTGGTGCTTCAAATATACTCCTAAAAATATAATTAATTGTGTTTTAGACAGAGATAATAATTATTTAAAATTATTCAACTGTTTTCTCAAAAAAAAAATCTCAAGTTTATGTAATCATAAAAAATAAGGTAAATATTTGACTGTGTAATTTTGACAATAAAAACATTTAATTCTTTTTGACAGAATTTAACCTAATTTGACAATTTTAATGAAAATCTATCTCAATTTGTGAAATGAATTATTAGTCATGAATTATACATTGAAAATGCCGAATCACACATCTAATTGAGAATATATATATATATATATTTAGATGTTTGAAGAACACACCCTTTTGGACATTTTAAATAGCACATAGTTTATGAAAATTCATTCATACCTTGTTCAAATTGCACATTATATTTGTGATGGAATTCATTTGTTACTTTAAATTATTGTTTGTCTGACCAGAATCTTATGTGGAATTTGGTGTTTTGATGGTTCTGTCTCTTACCAACAACTAATTAAGTTTGATATTTTTGAAATGATAAATTAACATCACCCATATTTAGTAAACATATAATAAAGAGAAATCAAAATCCTCGAGATCAACAGTATCTTCTAATCCAGACTTAATGTTTCTAAATTAGCCTTTAATACTTATCAATAACTTTTACATTTCGGTCCTCCATCATCAACTTAATACATTTTTACTATACTAATATCATTCACATTTTGAATATTCAGACAGCACATTTTTAAAATACTAAACTTTAAATGTTAGTCCATGAATTTTTATATTGCATAACAGCTTAATCCCATAGAATCTTACATTTTTTCATTTAATCAGTAATGGTAGCATAGAGACTAAAATAACTAGTTTGTTTATAAAAATAGAAGCCAAATTCTATTCAAAGACCAAAGTTCAAGAATTGCAAGAGGACTTAAATGGTTGATATTCAAACTTTCATTGCCAGGAAGGAAAGAAAAATCATCAAATTGAAGCCATCAAATAAGTCATCTATCTTTAAGGTGTCAAATTCGCATAGGAATCTACTGTGAAATTATTGAAATAATATTGATTAACATTGAGGTTTATAACAAGAAAAGTGTAGAAACTTCAACTTATTACGTGCAGGACAAATGAGTTTTGACAAAGAACAAGACTCAACCCATAGTGGAATATGAACAAACAGGCAGTCTAAATTGGTCGCTCTGAAGGCTTTCAAACAGTCTGCAGCCCACATAATATATAAGGACCATCCCCATCTTACTTACACATATAAACCTTTATTTTTGGTACCCACTTTGTTGACAATACATTGCTTGTCATGTTTATCAACTTCAAAATCCACCAAAATGTTATTACATTTTTAAATATTCCATTATGTTTTGGTCTAATAAAAATTAATTGCATAATATTTAATTGATTAAAAGTAGACCCCAAAACCAAATATCTTAAAAACAATTTCCGTTCACTGTTAAATTAATATACATGAAAAAATTATAAAAATATTATCAAAAATTATTACAGTCGATCGAAACTTTTATAGATAAAATTGAACTTGAGTTTAATTATTGTCGAAAAGAAGTATAAACAGTAATCTGAAAGAAAATTATCCATTTATAAATTGTTTATAAATTTTATTTTTTAATAATATAAAATTCGAACGTTCTATTTAAATGTAACTTGAACTTAAATATCCAATTATAATTTGAAATACCCTATTCTGAATATGCACCAGTACTGGTAATATGAAATTGAGCTAAAAATTGCTTAAATATATATGTATATAAATATATTGAATAGGATGAATGTGAAGATGGAAGGTAACGATAATTAGATAGAATAGAGAACCCATCGGTAAAATTAGGCTCAACTTGGTTACTAAACCTTTTGTTGAATAGTAATATGCGACTCTACACACCAAATATTAATGTGTGTTGTTAATTTCAAACCGAAGTAGGTGAAGAGCATGCGTTGATTCACCACATTAGGTAAAAAAAGAAATTAATAAGAAGTACTTTTGTCTATAAATACTGCATGTGCAATAATCTAAAATAGTTGTTCAAAAAAAGAAATTAAAAAAAAAAACAGTTACTGTCAAAATATTATAAAATTAATAATCATGAAAAGAGAAAGCTCATTATCAGATTGGAGGTAAACTAAATGGCCAATCAGTTAACTTAATTCAACATAAATACTTAACTTTAACTGATTAAGTGATGTTAATATAATTAAAGGATGTGAATGGGTCAGAAAATAAGAAAAGAATAGAAAGAGGAAGAAGAAAGCAAACTTTCTAAGAGAGAAAGAGAGACTATGCCTCAAGTCAAATAATTGTGTATGTTAAAGAGGCAGAGAGAGAGGACCACTTCTGCAAAACTGGGTACAGCTCTTATTACCATTTATAAAATGGGTCCAATATAAATTGTTGGACCTTTCTAGATGTCGACTGATATGTAAAGGAAACTACAAATGCTACTTGCTAATTTATCTTTTATAGTTAATTATTTTAGTTAGGTAATTAGTTCAACTTTTTAAGATTTTAGTTTTTCCTTTTTAATCTTAAGAAACATTTCTTGTTCGAATCCTTTGGTTTTGAGTTTGGCTGTCCTTAAATTTCATTTCAGCTCCATTATTGGTTTAATTATTAGGTAATTGTTTATTTATCTGAATCTTAGAATTAAAAAATGAGCGTAGATTTTCATTATTTTTGAAGTCTTTAATTGAGATACTAGTAGCCTATAGTATAATTATTTTCACTTGTATATTAGCCTTTGCTATTATTTTTTAAATGTTTTTTCAATTTAAATTCTTTTTCGTCTTTAAGATTTTTGTAGATTTTTATTATATTTCAACTTTTATAGTTAAGGATTCATATAGGAAATAATTTATAATTTAAAATAGATTAATAGAAAGAAATTTTAACTTAATAGAATTCTTAAAAGTTCATAAAATATTTTTTTGTATTTTTAAGAAACAATGGTAGTTTAAAAGAGATCGTAGCAAAGAAATTTAATTTAATAGAATTCGTAATACTTGAAAAGTATATAATTACTATCTTAATAAAATAATATTAATTTATATATGAGCCAAAGACTATTTGTTTATATCAGTAAAATTAATAAATATCAACAAAATAGATTATATTCAAAATCATAAAAAAAAAAGTGTTTTGTCTTCATTTTTCTAAAATTTAGCTTATGTGTATACATATGAGAAAGTTTTCAATAGTATTTTTTAACTGTTGCACATAGAGAATTTAACATAGTTAATTAAGGTTAAATAAAAATTTACTTGATAGGAAAATTCAAATTTCGATGTGATATGGGGGAAAAGTCAAACTTTAAACCTCTGATTCCATAACAATTTTCTTGTTTTCTTTTTTGTATATACAAAAAATTGACTGATCTCCAGTTGACTATGATGTCTGAACAAGAATAGGATTAGAATTTGACCCAATGATGAAGTATGTGGTTGCCGAAATGCATATAAAATATTTCACATTATTTTTTTATTATTTTTATGAGATGGAATCGATTATATCGAATCCAACTCCTTTTTAGGTTAAATGTAACATGAGCTAGCTTTTCTTCCTTAATGAATTGGGTGTTAATGGTGGAAAGTGACAACCCACCTCATGTCATGGTTGCCAATTGTATATCCAGAATCCAGATCATGAAAATTCAGTCGGCTAAAAAATTACTTCCATTAAAAATTAATAATTACTTTTAGTTTTTTTTTTTTTTTTTTCCTCAAAGGAAATTTAAAAGTTCTGATACCCACTAAATCTTTTAGTTGCAATTTAGTGTCCTAAAAAGAAAAGAAAAGAAAAATTGGCCAAAAATAGAGAAGTCATTTAAGATATAATCTGGAAAACTATGATTCGTGGTCAGTGTTAAATTTCTGACTTTGTAGTATACCTACCTAAATAGCTTTAACCCTTAAAAAAGAACGAAGCACGTTATACAGAAAATTCATGAGGTTCAATTCACTTGACTGTCTCCAACATTAAAAAAAGGAGGGGCAATAGAGAATGTAATCAATAAGAACTCTTCCACTTAATGGCAAAAATCCATAAATAATCACTACTTTTGGCAAATATCCCCTCTCCATTTATATGGGATTTTTGGATAAATATGGCAGTAAGAAGTGTATTATGTAATGCTAAAATACCAAATACTAAGTAGTTCATTAGGTTTCCTCTCTACAGGGGGTACTAAACATTCAGTGCAAGCTCCCAATTATGTCCATATATGAATGGGACCAAAGTGAGAAACTATATTGAACTACATTGACATTCCTTTTTCCCCTTCATTTTTTTTTTATCAATAAGAGTACCGAATACTAGTAGCAGCAGCAACACAAATGTTAGGTCAGATGAGAAGATCATATTGGATAAACAAAACATAAATGTAACAACACTGTCTACGCGTAATGGTCCTACATTATTAAGCAACTAGGGTATCCCCAGAAAAAAACAAAGAAAAAGAAGATCGGAATCTGATTCCTAATGCAAGATTTTGATGTTAAGATTTGAATCATAAATATAACAAATACTTTGTTTAAAAATCTTGGTCATAATTAAGCTGTGTGGACGAACTTAACATATTGCACTTGGAGAGCACTGTAAAAAAGAATTTAACTAGAAAGAAGTTTTACTATTGTAGAGAACCAGTAAAAGAGGAAAAAAGAAAGAAAGGGGTCGTCGTAGTTGCTATTCAAGGTTGATAATTGATAAAGAATGAAGAATTACGCCTACCAAATCTCACCAATTTGTCAAAAGAATACCAGTTGATTCTTCACGGAACCTTCACTATTCTGGGCTTAGTTTCTCAGGAAACATCATAGCCACCTCGGACCGGTACCCATGTTTTTTTTTAATTTTTTATTTTTATAGGAGCCATATATTAACCCCTCTATATATACATCATATAAACCATTAATGAATCTACTACAACTGTCTGTCAGCCTTATTACGCATAAACACTTTGGTTACCAATTCCTTCAACAACTTTAATTAAAGCCATTCACAGCTCAAGCAAATATTAAAACTCTCCTGCCTTAAGAACAGACACTATACAGTCTCGCTTTGCACAAGTTCGTGAACCTTTTCCTTTCTTCAGCTACAAGAACAAAATGGTGTTCAAGTTGAATAATCAATTGTTATCAAAGATAGCAATAGGTGATGGACATGGCGAGAATTCACCATATTTTGATGGATGGAAAGCATATGACAGTGATCCATTTCATCCCATAGACAATCCAAATGGTGTTATTCAGATGGGTCTTGCAGAGAATCAGGTAAATAACTAGCAAGTTCTTTTTGCTGCTCTTTTTCAAGTTTATACTATACTCAGGGAAGGACATAGATTAATTTTCTTCTTGTTTGGTTTCTAGCTTTCTTTTGATGTTGTCCAAGAATGGCTCAAGAACAACCCAAAAGCTTCTATTTGCACTCCTGAAGGAGCGGATGAGTTCAAGAATGTTGCTATTTTTCAAGATTATCATGGTTTGCCAGAATTTAGAAATGTAAGTAAAAGCAACAGCACTTACAATTAATTCTTGTGACCTTTTCTAATCAACTTAAGTTCAGTTCAAGTTTTCCACATATGACCAAGATTATGACTTTCATGGCTATTGACCGACAGGCTGTTGCAAACTTTATGGCAAAAGTTAGGGGAGATAGAGTAACATTTGACCCTGACCGCATCGTTATGAGCGGAGGAGCTACCGGAGCTCATGAGATGATAGCCTTCTGTTTGGCCGATCCCGGCGATGCATTTTTGGTACCTACCCCTTATTATCCGGGGTAATTCTTCATCTTGCATAACTTATATGGTTAATTCACTGTTATCGTTATGCTAATTGAAATGGTTAATTACATCACAGGTTGACTATTTTTATTTACGCCAATCTATCCTTCTCGTATTCTAGTCACCAGCGGATTAAATATTGGGATGAATCCTTAGAATTAACAACTAAAATTAATTAGAATAGTTAAGTGAGGTGGATTAATTAGTTGTATAATTAAATGGTGCTGTGCATATACTTGACATCTTGTGCATTATTTTTTTTCCCACTTATGTAGCTATCCTGTCCCATAAGTCCATGATTTTTGCTTTCACCATTAATACATATAGTAGGAGAGAGAGATTTTTAGTGTTGAAATTAAACTCAACAACACAGGCTATGTCAAATAATTTTAAACAAATGTCAACATCCCAAGTTCTAAAAGCTAAAATGTCCTATCTTAATTTATATGCACCTACCAGGACCAGGCTGTATTATTGGTGGGTGCATGAATAAAAACAAAGATTTTCTGAAATAGTCATGAAAGCACTCAGTTTCTTTTAAAGGAAGACTTGACACAACTTGACCAGAGATAATAGAACCTCTACTTGAGGGAACGTGAGGTCTATCTTGTTAAGTTGTGGTTTCAGGTTCCACCTTGCTTCCTTCTGCAGTGGAATATTTTTTGTCGTTTAAGGAACATAGCTTCCCACATCTTCTGTCGCTGGAAATGCTGATAATTACTCATGAGACCAAAAATTAATGGCCATAAGGCTACTACTGAATTATGTACCACTTATGTTTATTATCTATTCCACATGTATAGTTACTTCACTTTCCAGTTCTTTGCCAGTAGAATGAGCATCAGACTATCCTTAAATATTTCTGTATGTCCCTTTTTAAGTTAATTATATTCATCTCCCTACATTAAAAATTATCTAAAACTACTATCTGTCTCTATTGCAGATTTGATAGAGACCTGAGATGGAGAACAGGAGTTCAACTGATCCCAGTCGACTGTGACAGCTCAAACCAGTTCAAAGTTACAAGAGAAGCTTTGGAAAATGCTTATGAAATGGCACAATACGACAATATCAATGTCAAGGGTTTGCTCATAACTAATCCATCAAATCCCTTAGGTACAATCTTGGACAGGGAAACACTAAGAAGTATTGTAGGCTTCATCAATGAAAAGAACATCCATTTAATCTGCGATGAAATCTACGCAGCCACAGTTTTTAGCCAGCCCGAATTTGTTAGCATTGCGGAGATAATAGAAGAAGAGGAATGCGACCTTGATCTCATTCACATTGTTTATAGTCTGTCTAAGGATTTGGGATTTCCTGGATTTAGAGTTGGTATTGTTTACTCTTACAATGATGCAGTGGTAAAATGTGCTCGAAAAATGTCAAGCTTTGGATTAGTATCATCACAGACACAACATCTAATCGCATCGATGCTATCAGATGATGAGTTTGTAGAGAGGTTCATCATGGAGAGCAAGAAAAGGTTGGCTGCAAGATATAGTGTCTTCACCAAAGGACTTGCTCAAGTAGGGATTAGATGTTTGAAGACAAGCAATGCAGGACTGTTTTTATGGATGGATTTGCGTAGGCTACTTAAAGATCAGAGTGTTGAAGGAGAGATGGCACTGTGGAGAGTAATAATCAACGATGTTAAGCTCAATGTTTCGCCTGGTTCTTCTTTCCATTGCACTGAGGCAGGTTGGTTTAGAGTTTGCTTTGCTAACATGGATGATAAGACAATGGAAGTTGCTTTATCAAGAATCAGAACATTCGTTCTTCAAAACAAGGAAGCTATGAAGCCAATGAAGAAATTATTGTGGCAAAGCAGCCTCAAACTCAGCTTCTCCTCTCGAATTTATGATGATTTTATCATGTCTCCTCGTTCTCCTATACCGCAATCGCCTCTCGTTCGAGCCAGAAATTAGAGCATGTTCGGCGTACTATAATGGAATATACATATATTGGAATGTAAATGAAACAGATCAAGAAATCTATTTCATTACATTCGACTATATTCTCCATTACAGTCAAATAAAACTCAACTTCTAACCATTTCTTTATGCAACTGAAGGAAAAAGGTTGATCAATTCTTTCATATTTTTCACTAGGGTATTAATTATCCTTTTCTACATTATCTTTTTCTTTCTTTTCCTTGTAAAGTATTATGTTAAATTTGCTGTGAAGGCATATGTTTTTAGTGTACTGATTACCAATTTTGATTGTAACCCATTTTGGCAAAGAAAATGTGTCATATGGGAAACTATATATTGGTTCATGCATCTCCCCTTGTATAGTTGTGATTCTTTCTTCCTTTTATGTTAAATGTAAGTCTTATTTTTCTACTTTGTTCATATTTGCAAAATATTTACACTTTGCATGAATTAAGGATAATTTAAAATAAGAGAAGAAATAAATAAAAAAACTAATTATTATTATTATTATATTTGACTATTTAATTTTTTTTTAAATGATGGAGGAATCCTTGAGGAGATAAAAATAATTATGTGGGTGTAAAATAACTCAATTCATGAAAAAAAAAATTAGAATAAAAATGTACGTTTTTATTCTTAATTATAATTCTTTTTTTCTCATTCATCCAAACAAATTTAACAGATTTTTTTTAATAATTATTTATTATATAACCTAACATAATAAAATATCATTTTTTTCCTTTCTTTCGACTCATTTTTTTCCCAATCTGATAAAATACATTTCTCTCCTTTCTCCTTTTTTTTGCCTAACATAGTGTTAGTAGTGTTTTGCATTGTTCATGCACTTGCAGCAATAAGGACCTTTTATTGATGAGATTTCGCGCGTCGGCCAAACACATTTGGTGTACCTGCAGATGTTGAAAAAGGAAAGAATTGTGTCGATTATTCCTTCTCTTCAATGATTTAAGTGGTTTATAAAGTTGAAAATTGGTCCTCGACAAGCTTATAAAGCAGATCATCCATTGTATTTGTTTATCACTCATTATTAGTCAACTCCATTGCTCGAATTGCATACCTTTTTAGGAAAATTTGCAAATTTGGTGTTTATATTACTTAATATTTACTTTTTTCTAGAAACTATTGTCCATATAAAAAGAAATAAATATGTTTTCTCTTTGTAATTAATAAATTAATAAAAAAAACTATAAAATTACACATAACTTTAAATCCTATGTGTCAAAAATAGTAAACATGTCAAAATAAAAGTTATGTGTCAAAAATTAAGTACACGTGTCAAAAATATTTTAAGTTACAGAAATTTATATATATATATATAAAATTAACTACAGTATTTTCTATTAAATTTAAATTTTTATTATTCGATGGTAACGAAGAGATAAAGATAATAGATTTATTATCTTTTTAGAGATGAAAGAAAAGAAAATAGTGTTTATAACATTTCTTTAATTTTTATTTCATTTGGTTGAATTAAAAAAAAAATTGAGTTTTTCCCTTTTAAGTTTAGAGATGAAAAATGAGTAGAAAAGAATATATAATTATATACAAGTAGGATCTTTAAATTAAATCATTATTTTTTTCAAACAATTAATTTACTATTTGAAATCAGCAAAAGACATCTTCTTTCACATAATTAACCAATTGAATGAAAATATAGTTTAAATATTAAAATAGTAAGAACCAAAATGTTAAAATAATAAATTCACAATTTTTCACCTATTTATTAGGGAAAGAAATAAATGTCTTTATTTCAAGACTTTTAATGATTTGTATGAGATACTTAGCTTGAAATTTTCCCACTTGTGCACTTATTTAGTTGAGACACTAAAATAAATCTTATTTTCCATTGGATATTGAGTGGATCATAGACTATACATAATACGGATAGTTATTAGGTAATTAGAGAAATTACATCGCCATTATACTGTGATTTCCACACATGACTCGGCATGTTCTATTTATCTCTGTAATTCTTGGGCTGAAATTTAGGGTAGTTTTCAATTTTAGTCCTGGGCCAGCCCACTAATTATAAAAATAATAAATCAAATTAGTAGTTAAATTTACAAGCTGGGCTGGGACCAAACCCATAATTTAATCGTACAACTAATCACAACTTAAAAAACTTTATCTCCATCTATATTCCTCTGGCGTAAATTGCAAAAAAATAGTATTGGAAATCAAAATAAATAGCAGATAATGATGGTTAGCAGCATACAATTCACCAAGGTTCAATATTCGGTACAAGGGTGTATCAGCACTAGACATGATATTATTCATGAATTTGGTGAGAAATTATAATTTGTAACAGATATTAATTATTTAGATTACCAACTGGATATTCCTGTGGTCTATTTCGCTTATTCATAGACAATATATTGTCTGTCTTTGAGGTGTATCATTTAGTTTTATTAATTAGAATTTTATTGATTGGTCTCTTTAAAATTTTCAAAATGAAAACAACCAAGAATTTCATAATAATATATAGTATGAGTAAATTAATTGAGTCTTTGGTAAAATTAAATAATAATTAAGTGGAAGCCCTTTAAAATGATTTTAGCTCCTCAACAATGAAGCTATAAAAAAAGAAAAAAGATTAAAAAGAAAAAGAAAAAGAAGAGTTGGAGTGTTATTTATATAAACAACCAAAGGGATTAGTTAGATAGACAAAATTGGTGGACAAAGGATGAGATCATGAAATGCAAGAAAGACTAATTTATATATATGATAGGGGCCTCTCAGTCTTATCTATGAGGTTGACATATGCATGGATTAGTTAGATATTATATAAATTAGTGGACAAAAGATGAGATCGTTAAATGTGAAAAAAATACAGCTCTGGAACTCTGTCTGTCTATTGAAGTAACAAAAACATTATATAAAAGAATTAATATTGTTGTAATATTTTATGAGAAAGGAAGAAGATAATCTGTATAACCAAGATTTGCAATTGGAGTTTAAAGATATATCCAATGTTACCCACCGTACCATATCAATATTTAAAGATAAAGATGAATGTATTAATTTGTATGATATGATTAGGGTTAAAAGTAGTCAAATGATCAAACCTCCCCTTAAATACAATTTGAGTGTCCATTTTTCACCGTTTCTTTTATTTTAACCAATGAATTCTGAAGAAGCATAGCCTTAGTTAATTATATCGACTGTCCTAATCCAACCACGTACATACATGACTTTGTTCATTCGAAAAAACACAAAATTATGATTCCTTGTTAAACCCAGCTAACTTATGTATATTATTTGAATATTAGAACAAGGTTAGGCCCAGGCATAGGATAGGAGGACAAATTATTATCATGAGTAGACAAGACAACTTAAATAGTCATTAATCACTTTTTCTAATGACTCCATCGTCACTGCAATTGGCATTTCCTTATGTTCTTTTTCATTTGCTAATCGAATGCAGTGCTACCAATAATAAATCTTAAAGGGCAAGTAATTTCATCCTTACAATTTTGTTTGATACTGTTGTAGGGTATTAAATAACCATTTCCAAATTCTTTTTTTTTTTTTACATCCATTATTATTTTTGCCAAACCTAATTTATTTATTTCTTTCTTTTATAATTAATTTTTAAATTTTGAAAATGAAAAAATATTTTAGTTAAAAACTGCAATCCTGACCGAAGTTTGTACTCATTTTTCTGAAAAGATTTTACATGAATCAGTTTGCTATAAAAAAAAATATTATAAATTTTTCAATATAAATACGTTGTTTTATTTGTTTTATAATATATTGTATTTATATAGCCATAAGATAAGTCAAACTATTAACCATTGACCAAAATACAGAGTCATGGTCAAAAGAGAAGATTTTATCTCGGAAACTAAGGACTTTTTTTTTTTTTTTCTTGTCATCACTCTGCTAGAGTTAGATATAAATATCCCTTCATATGTGTATAATTTAGATTTTTCACATTATACATTTATTCGACCGTCTGTTGGCCCTTCTAACTCTCTCTCATGATCAACAGGAGGCCTTTTTTACTTCTTTCTGATTTGGTATGTGATTAGCATCGACCAATAAAATTAATATAAATGTATCACATCATATTAAATATACCATGTGAAATAATTATATTACAAAGTTCATAGAGATATAGCTCTGGGTAACCAGATTACCTTTTACTTTCTATTTATCTTGTTTTTTTTGTTAGTTTCTGTGCAAGTAATTGTTCATGGAACGGACTCGTAGTAAGTAAAACAAAAAGAAAACGCCAGAGTTAATCAACAGCTTGGCGATAAATAAGGGCTTTGTGAAGTTTGAACAAAATGAAAGTCATCAGGATGCCAAATGTTCCTTCAAACTTTTGGCCGTGTCAACTGCGAGGAATATTCATCCAGAGACATTTATAAGAGGTTGAAACGTCAATTCCAAATTTCCAGAAGTCATGTTCTGCTGCACCTCCAATTATTATTATATTAACCCTGTGGTGTTTTGTTAGGCCAGCCAATTGATAAGGACTAGTATTAGTAATATATTGTTTCAATATCTGATGGGCATTTCTCCATGCCAAAGTCTAGCTTCTTTGTTGCCCAGACTTTTACAGTGTAATTAGTGTCCTATGTGACATTTGAGAAAGAGAGATGTGTCATCAATTGTTATGTAAAATCTGTCATGAAAATGAATGTATTATATCTTAAAAAAGGAAACAACTACACAAGTTTGACAAATCAAAACATGTTTGTTTCTAGGTTATAATGGAAAATATTTTGATTAATGGAATCAAGCGATTTAACTTAAATAAATAACCCATTGCAGGAGTAAATGTGTATGGTTATACCACTAGTTTTTATTATTTAATGTTAATTGAGGGTTTGAAGGTGCACAATCATCCTATTAGGCGGAAGATATAGCCAAAAAATATATATGTCACATGGACATAGATCTGAGTTTAACCACAACTCTTTTCTAAACAATATCCTAATTCGTGATTAATCCTTTTATAATCCATTACATCATCATGGCCATCCAAAAAAAAAAAAAAAGATGTCAAGGGTTTCATCACCTTTTATTTTCCTATAATGAAGTAAAGACTTTAAGCAAGCAAAGAAAGTTAAAGCTGTCTAATAAAGATTACAATGAATCACTAAAGCAAATGATAATGAGTTCAAAGATATATTTTATTCTTTCTGCGATCCATATACCACATCCTCTATTCTATTATTGACATTGTAACTCAAATTCAATCAACTCACCATCATCAACAACTAAAAAACAAGTAAAACCCTTTTATGGGTTGTGCATCTCCAATGAGTTGATATCAAGAACATTGAGTTTCCATCATCATACAATCATATAAAGCACTAAATGTGGCGTAGCCTTACCACCATAATCATAATATAACACAAGCATTTGGGTTCTCCTCAGCGCTCACCACATGATAGTGTTGAGTCAAGCTAGGATTGTAGGCTTTGTATGCCTCAACAAGCTCAGCAATTTGATCTTTTGGGTCCTTTTTATTATCATCTTTCTTTCCATCGTCTTTCTTGCCTTCGTCTTTCTTTTCCTCTTTTGCCGGTCCAACGGTTAATATCTGTGTGTGAAAAGCTTTCCTTAACTTGCCTACTACAGTTACAGGATCAACATCTCCAATTACTGTTAGCTTCCTTTCTTTCATGTCCATGGCTATAGAGTCAATCCCTGCATTCAAAACAGAGATAACTCGATTAAAGAAACGCAAAAGAGAAGAGAATACAAGTAAATTTTTTTATCATTGAAAACAAGAAAAAACCTGAAAGGCTAGAAACTGCTTTCATGGCCTTTTGTTTGGCCTTGTCATCATGTAGGTCCAATTTCAGTACCACTTTCTGCAACAGGAAACAGAAACAGAAAGTTAGAATCAAGAAAGTTCGTGTAGTCCATGACGAAATCCATATTAGCTTTCGCTAATGACAAGGACCAATAGAAAAGGAAATTTCCTATTAAAATTCTCAATATACAAGAATCATATGCCATGCATAAAACTACAAGCTTCATTTCTTTCAAGGAAATGACTAGCAAGTGACTTATCAAGAAATCACACTTCAGGAACAGAAAAATTATGATATTATAACATGAAGTATTATTTAACAGCATTAAAGAAAACCCAGAAAAGACTGCTGCTTCAATTTCAAGAAAAGAATATTTATATATATATATATATACACGCACATCAAGTTTCAAAAACCCATCAAAGAACCCATCAAAAAAAAAAAAAAACAAATTGACACATGCTTTTGCTAGGAAATTAAGCTTGGCTTGAGACAGAGGGAAATTGAATCTCACCTTCATTTTCTATTGAGGATTTCAAATCTGTGACCTGGACTTGAATTAACTCTTATCAAAAATAAGAAAACTAAACAAATAAACAAACGCAGGCCAATGCAGAGGAAGGGTTTAGAATATATATTATATATGATAAGGAGAAGACATAGAAGGAAGTGAAGGAAACAAAGAAGGTTCCTTGCAGAACAAGGAGTGTGAAAGATAGACTAACCTAGTACTTACTTTAGGCAATAGTTTAATGAATGGCCAAAACAAAGTAAAAACAAATTATTTAGACAAACTCAAACACAGAAGTATTCTGGAACAAGGAACTTGGTCAAAGTCATGGACTGGGAAATTGGGGTACAAGATGGAGGTGTGGACTTTGGAAACTTAGGACCAAGTCATTTTGGTAATGGGGTTTAGGTATTTGTGTGAACGTCAGTTCTTCTATCAAAAGTTGTTCTGTTTTCTACATTAATAATATTTGTCTACTGATAACCAGAGAATATATTATTGTCCAATTTAAGTGTATAGCACCAATTGACAATTTCTCATATATATTGAGTCGTTTCTTTTGAGGGGTTATATTTTATTCTAACTTCATTGATTAATATATTTTATTCTACTTTTTTTCTATTTATAAAAATCTAAAATGAAAAAAGGGACTAGAATTAGAATCATTAATATCTATAAGAAAACAAAATAAGATATATAAAAAAAAAACTATTGAATTTAAATAATAACTGCACTTTTATATTTCAAATACCTTTTAGCTATATATTATTTCATTCATTTCAAAATAAATATAATAGTGATTTTATAAGAATTAAGAAATCTATTAAGTAACCTCAATTAACAGCAAAAGAATTAACTAGAATTATTTAATTGAAATAATTAAAATTAATATAATTTCATTCATAATGATTAAGAGCAAATTTTAAAGAAAGTAACTATTTATTCCTTAGTTTCTTAAAGAGATACTTAATTTAAAATAAAATTATTTCTAAAGTAATACTTACTTTAGAGTTTAGTAAAAATAATAATTATTTAAATAAAAAAAATTAAATCAGGTATTTTTAATTTGTGGCACTGCCACTACAGTCGAATAGGTTTGTTATCTAAAAGGAAAGGGTATCTTTTCCTTAATCACGTTAATGAATTATGATATCATTTTTCCGATAATCTTTATCTGAGCACATAAACGCCAAATCGAATAAATACTGATAATTCCAGTTCTCACTCATTCACCAGTGACAAACTTTGACATTCAATTTGGGTGCCGGAAGTAATTCGTTGGTTAATTTAAATATTTTCCCACGTATGGTCAAACAGAAAAATCAATATCTTGCAGCTTACGCTTTGGTAATTCTTTTAAGTCTGATTTGCACATTTTTTTAATTTCCACTAATTAAGTCTGAAGTCTACTGAGCTAAACTCCAAACTAATTAATACGTTATCAGCAACGAGATTTTAAGAGAATGACAAATTGTTTATCTTTATTTAGGTTTGAAGTGAAATTCCTATCAATTTAAGACTCTTTTAAATATTTGAGGATCGATTTATCTATAAATTATCAACCACGTACACGAACAGCAGATCCAACTTTAGATAAACTAGAAAAGAAAAAAAAATAAAATAAAATAAAAAATCAGAAAGAAAATGATAAGAATAAACCGATGCCTGTCGGGATGGCTTACCATTTGGTTAAGAGTTAAATATTCAATTAGTTGTTTATCCGTGCATAACTCTTACTGTTACTTTGATTATAAATTAAGTTGATAAATAAAGTTTTTAATTTTTAATAATAATTTATTATTATTTAAAAAATAATAACAAACTAATTAATTTTAAGATTTTAAAATTTTATTGATGCAATAATATAAAAATTATTTTTGAAATATTTATTAATTATATTAGTATTATATAACTTAATATTATAATTAATATTATTATTTTTAAAATTAAAAATTTATTATATAATTAAAAAGTAATTAATTATTAAATATAATATTAAAAATATAATTTAAGATGTTATTTTTAGAATTGAAATTATTATTTAATTAAAAATTAATTTATCAGTTAATATAATATAAAATATAAACAATATGCTATTTTTTAGAATAGAATTAATATCATTATCTGATTAGAAAATTATGTATTAGTTAATATAATACTAAAATATAATAATTATACTATTTTTTAGTATTAGAGTCGATGTTTAATTAAGAATATAATTTATTAATCAATAAATTAATAGAAAAATTATGAAAATTCATATAAGGTTGAATCCTATGTATTAAAAATAGTACACATGTCAAAATAAAATTTTTACGTAATAACATATAATATTAATTTTAATTATAAAATTTAACAATATAATTGATATTACTATTTTTAAAATTAAAAATTTATTATATAATTAGAAAACAAATTTATTATCAAAAATATAATTTAAGATGCTATTTTTTAAAATTAGAATTATTATATAATTAAAAATTAATTTGTTAGTTAATATAAAATTTAAACATAATAACATGCTATTTTTAGGATTAGAGTAAGTGTTCAATTAGAAATTTAACTTATTAATTAATAAACTAATAAAAAAGATTATAAAATTACATATAAGCTTGAATCCTATATGTCAAAAATAGTATACATGTTAAAATAAAAATTATACATGTCAAAAATTAAACACACGTATTAAAAAATTTTAGATTTTAAAAATTAATGTATATATATATATTAATTTGATTCTAATAAAAATAAAAAGAGACCGTACAATCACAATTTCTGCAATTTGGACGGCTACGTCGTATTGGACCCCTTAACACCAATTTGACAGTCCAACTTTGCTACTCAGATAGCAACTGAAACGATGATTAATTATGTTGGTTTTTGTTTTATTTTGAATTTTATATTATTTAGTTTAGTCTGTCATTCGCGTGTATTATCTATTAAATTAGACTCCATGTTAGTGCCCCATACGTTTATTGGAGTCTCAGTTCCCTCCTGGTATGCCCAATACTTAATTCTCCGTTGAGTTACCCAAAGCTTGTGGATGGCTATGGTGGGGTTTCATTGGATTATTTCCCGCTCCCTCTTTAGTTATTTTAGGGGCATTCAGTCTTGCTTGCAGCTTAACTCTTGAACTGCAGGGCCGCAAGTGTGGCTTTGTGCATCTTCCAACCACTCAAGCTTAAACTAAAACAGCAGACCGACACTACCATGTCTCTACATTGAACTTTTTATCATTTTTATGTTGGGTCATATATAACCTTATGATTTTATTGACATATGGGGGGCTGTAACTTAATTTTTTCTATGAAATTTCGCCATCCAAAAAATATTTAAGTCATTGGTTGGGAACGTAATTCTCCTAAATATTTGTTCCTTTTTAAACCACAAAATGTTCAATGGAAAAAAAAGAAAGCCAGGTCTGTTGCATACCAATATAGGTGACTTTAGCAAAAACTGATTGTCCTTGATCCCCCATACAATTGATTACTGGAATTCGTCCACTTGGACACTGGGATCCTAATTTCCTTTCCGACCAGTCAGTCTAATATTAACCACACATATATATCGACAAGCAAAAGAACAAAATCAGCTATCATTAAGTCCTACTTACTATAAGACATGTAAGAGAAATAAAATCCTCGGGCTGCTTGGCACTTGCTATCTATGATCCATCAGACTCCTATGTTTCTCTTCCTCCCTACAAAGAATTGTATGATCGGCCGACTACCAAATCATGAAATCAACTTGTTCTCTCCACACACACCCTTGCACCATCATTTCATATTTAAACGACTGGAGACGTTCTTTGCTGTCAGTTCTTTATGTTCCTTGTCAAATAATATGAAGATATTCCTTATTCTGTATTATGCACATTTTATTGCTGGAACCAATGAGGAAGAAGACTCTACTTTCTGAGCTAATATTAACAACTTTTGGCTGAGATTTTAAGACTAATCTAATAGGACATCAATAGTCTAGCTAAATTATTTTCTTCTGCAGAATGTAGACATTTAGTGATCAATAGCAATTTATCTGTTGCTATTGAGCTCTCTAACTTACAAAAACCAGCAACATTATATAACAATTTCGCAATGCATCTCTCTCTCTCTCTCTCTCTCTCTCTCTCTATATATATATATATATATATATATATATATATATCTTAAGCATCTTCTGGCTAAATTATTCCACAATAGATGACCAGAGATTTAGACAAAATCAGGTAATGAGTGGCTAGGAAGAATTCGCCCTGCAAGAAAATTATTGAAGAACTAAACTTTTGCAGTATCTGGGAGCATTCTGAAATTGGCCGTGTAATTCTCAACTAAACAGCAGTGTGTAGGGATGCTTGAGCAATTTCTAGCGCCTCCTCAACTGAAGATGCTTTCAGAAGCTTTGATTTATCAACACTAGGCTGGCTCCTTGCGAGTTTAGGAAGGAGTTGAAATTCCTACAACATTGTTTAACAGTTTTACTTTTATAACCTAATGAGAAGAACTATGAAAAACAAAATACCGCAGGATCTTTAGAAAACCACAAACAAACAAAAGCCAGGACAGAAATGAGAGGAGCTTTAAACTGATGCTGGTGACACTTTTAACTTTACACATACGGCAACTACCAAGTCCAAATGGGATTAGAAAGAATACCTCAGCACTTCCACTTTCAAGGAGAATTCCTTTCAATTTACCTAGAGGAAAAGCAACAATTAATTTAAATTATCTCTCTGGGAAAGAAATACACATGGATGTCAGAAGGTGAGATTTATGTGTGCCTGTGAAAGAGAGTAGACCCTCAAATCTATTTTACCAGAATCTATCCAGAAAGTTGCAATCTTAGGATCAAAATTCCCAATCTCAACTGCTTCTCCAACTGGTCAGGTAGACAGTTAACAGTGAGTGACAATAACATACAAAATGTAGAGATTGTAATGCTACACAAGAATATAATAATAACTGGTAACAAGGGTCGTACCATTGTCTCCAAAGAACTGCCACCATATTTTTCTTGGGCTCCCTTCATACTCAAAGACCCTTGAGTAAAAGTATGGGAGATAATCATATCTGAACATCAAGCATTAAATTATTAATATTCTTAACCTTAGGTTATAAAATCGCTTAGCCGTTAATTAATTAAGTAGTAGTGAGGCGGGCATGGTAGCATAGTTGGAGCAATTGGAGCACATTCTAAGCCCAAGAACTGACTCCCATTGAAAGGATTGATACTTACGTGCTAGTCTGAGCACTAAGTAATGCTTTAACACAATGCCGAGCTGATCGACGAGCATGGTCTACATGTTCAACTCTGGCCGTACGGTTATACATCTGCACCCAGTAAACCATGTGTACTATAAGACTATCAAATATATTAGGTTGATCTATGAGATTTATACCTTTAATGGGAACGCTGCAACATCTCCAATTGCGAAAATTCCAGGTTTATTTGTCCTGAACTGACCATCAACCTGAGACACAAATCTGTAAGTATTCAGACACAACATGCATAAATGTTCAAGCAAAAAGGTAGAAACAGTTCCCAAACTAGATGGAAATCCAAATCGGATTATGCTCAATACTTATTAGTTAATGCATTGTTAATTCAACCCTAATATATACAACCAATTCACTGGAATCAACCATATGTTCTATCAGTACCAAAACAGTTAAAATACATGGTGCAGGAATGGAAATTACACAAAATCATGATCCATTAAGACATGATACAGGTTGTCAATTTAAATCTATCTAGAGCAATACACATGAGTACAAAACTGAAAATGCATAGAAGAGTTTTAGTTTAAGACACCAAGACATTTTCAGTATGATGGTAACCTGTATTCCACCAACAGTAGCATTCAACCCCACTTGTTCAAAGGGACTGACAGCTGGCTTTGCCCCAATTCCAATCACTACCTGCAAAAAAAGGGAAAAAAGACCCATTAGTTGCTTCAATCTTTTGACTCAGAGAATTAATAGAACTACATCTAAACTACGAAATGTATAAATATTGTCAAACATTAAGATCTCTAACCGTGTCTGCTTCTATAATAGATCCATCTTCTAGTTTAACAGTAGCTACATGTCCATCTGAACCAGCTTCTAAGTTTTTGATAGAGGCACCCTAGCCAGAAATACAAGAAAATCAAAATGTCTGATGCAGAGTTGTGTTCAAACATTGGTCTGACCTCAAGATAGACCCATGAACATATAGTAAAAACTCACAGAGAGAGAAAGAGATGGAGTGCAAACCTTTAAAAATTTGACACCATTCTCTTTGTATAATTCCTCATACCTCTGGGCAAGTGAAGGAGTAAACAACCTTTGCAAGAGATGCTTCTCTGGAAAAATGATCTATTTCAAAGAATAAAAAAGACACAAGCTCAGAAGATCCAAGACAAGCAAACAAGAGGATATGTACACTGAAGGTCTATTAAGCAGATTTCTCGTCCATATGATAGGGCTTATTCTCCTAGTCAATCGATGAAGCACTATTTCACATTTAGAAAGAAATGAACATCAATTTACTTATTTCCCACGCATCACCTGACAATTCAGTACAAAATTTTAGACGTATTCTATAATATGCCATGAGCGAAGAGAACATTCTGTAGCAGTTCATGTGAAACGCGTATGATATCCACCAAGTGCACATCAGACAAACCAAATAAAAAATAAAAGCAAACTGAAATTGGATAATAAAGTATTCAGAGCAAATTTGGTTCAAAAGTGTAGAGATGGCAGGCATGGTATTCTAAGTAATATGAGTTCATGAATGAACAAAATGTTGAAGTTTCTCTATTGTGAAGAACATCATATTCTTCACTAGTCTCAAGTCCTACAAAAGCTCTAAGATTATTATGAATACATACTGTAGTATCCAGGTTCCAACCAACAGCTGCTGCAGCGACCTCCATGCCAATATAACCTCCACCAACGACAACCACCTTCCTTGCCTTATCCTACAAACAGAAAGGAAATCTCTGTCATGACAAGAAATAAGCAACAAACTCCAAAAACTAAGTAAAATTCAACGAAGAAATGCAGTTCATGAGATGCAAATTCTAGAGTTAGATTGTTCAACTAGAATCAACATTGAAATTCAGGTATATCTATTCATTTATATAAGAAAGAAAAATAATAACGGAAATATAAACTAGAACAGCGTAACAAATTATCATAGCATAACAAATAAATCAGATGCCAGGAAAATTACCAAAGATGATATAAGGGAATCGGCGTCTGCCACATCCCTGATGTAGTGAACACCAGGTAAACTTCCTCCAATTTTCTCTGGAAATCTAAGACCATGCCAATCAAGAAATCAAAATTTCTAAAAGAAAAGAGATCCAATAACCATAGATTAAACAAATGCTAAGCTACCTTGATGCTGTAGATCCTGTGGCAATAATAAGAGTTCCATACTTGAGCAGCTTGCCTGAGTTTGTTCCTAGAGTTTGCTTTTCAATGTCAATACTTGTCACCGGATCTTCATACAACATCTAAACATCAAACACCAAAAACAAAGGTTGTGTTCTTAAATATTGCGTTGCAGATGCTAAAGATAATCAGAACCCCAAATAATGCATGTCAATCCATTGTGCATTGCTTCCCAATTTATTCTCCCCAGCATCTACCTTGTCTGTTTCTTTCTATAATTGTTATACTAACTGATAATAAGAAACTCTTAAACCAAGGAACAAATTAAAGCAAAAACCAGATAAAAAATAAATAAATGAAAAAGACATTATGAAGCTTCTTTAGTGGAAGCAGTCGTTCAAAATAATAAATAAATAAGAAGAGCAGCACCTCTATTCCTTTCTCTTGATACCAATCAGGAGTTTGCCTTTCCCCACCAGATCCAACACAAGTATGAAAACCCTACCACCATAATTCAAAACCAAAAAACATGATATAATAAATGAAGTCAAAATTAACTCTGTCAATTTTGAAAATTGCAGATGTAAGTTTCACTTACAGCAGAAGTTAAGCTGATAATCTCTAATATCAACTCATAAATTAAAATGTATGCTCAAAAAATCCCAAAATGAAAAAAGAAAGAAAACCTAGATAAAGAATCATAACATAACACTTACAGGCAAACGAGCTGGCTTCTTATCTAGTGGAAACAAATAGGCTTTAGTCAAAGCTGGTCTCTCATATGGTGCATGTGGCTACAAATAACATTTAAGAAAAATACAACCGAAATTTAAACATTACAAACTAAAATATAACATTGAAACCTAAAAAATCCAGCATTCAACATTTTAACAGTTAATTAACAAATTAAGAGATCGATAAATAAATAAATATATAAAAATGGACCTCCTTAGTAACAATACAAAGCCTTCCATCTGCCATTCCATGTTCGACAAATGTCCGTGCAGCATATCCGGCAGCATTCCCGCCACCAACGATCACAAACCTTCACCAATTTTTAAAAAATATATACATATAAATATTAAGTAAAAATAAAATAAAAATTGTATGGAGTAATCAAGCGAGAAACGGACTCGCGATTCTCATTAGAGAAGGCGGAAACGACGTAGTTACGGTGTACGATCCGGTAAGCGATGGGAGGAGTGTGGAAGGTTCGATTAAGAGAAGAAGAGTGTGGACACCAGAGAGATAGACCGTGCTTAAGAGGAAGTGAATTTGATATCGTCGCCATTAATTTCCGTACTGTAAAGATAGATCACGAGTTTAGGCTTACAGATTTAGTCAAGTAAAGCAGCTAAATAGAGAGAGAGAGAGCGAGCTGAACCTGGAGACATTAGGCTTTTTCTTTTATAATATAAGTAGGTGGTTTTAAAAAACTAATCATGGAGTTGGCTCTAGAAAAGGGCCAAAGGTCATGGTCATGGGCATGGCGTCAAAATATTTGAATAAAGTGTAGTGTAGTGAAAGTGCATCTGTTTGGATGCAATTGGTTTAGGTTAACAGAGCTGTTCTGGTAATGGCGTTAACCAGATGTTTCAGTTTCAGTATTCGAGGCCGTTAGCATAATTCCGTTCAACCGCTATGGTTCGGTAAAACGCTATCGTTTTAAATTGCATGGGCTCTAGGGCCCTAGCATTTATTCGAATCTTGTTTCAGGCGCATCATGTTTCTGCCATCAGTTCTAAGCTTTCTCGTAAAAGCAAAATCCATATTTGGGCCCCTAAAATTTGCCAGGTATTTCGCCTTGCACATATCTATATTACGGCTAATTTGTCCAGCTAATCAATTTAATTTCAAGATTTTAATTTGAATTAATTTGGTGACAAGCGTACATAAAATTATTTCAATTTAGTCTCAATGTTCAAATTCCGACAACCGGTAGTGACATGGCATGCTGAGTAGAAATATTCAAGGTGTTTTGCCCGCTCAGCGTGTGCCACGTCAATTAATGAAGATGACTCACCAAATTTCCAAATTAAATCCCAATTCCCTTAATTTTCTCCTAATTCTATTCCCCTCTCCTCTCCTTTTCCCTGTAACTCTCGTAACTCATGTTACCCCCACTGTCACAGCATTCTCGCATTTGAAAATCTGTCCTTCTTTTTAGTTTGTTGTCGATTGTTTCACATTGCAGAGTGCGTTTTATATTATACATTGTTGATCGCATCGTACAATATCTTTTGAATGGAGATGAAGGGAAGAAAGCAAAAGGCAACCCGTATACTGTAAGTCATATAACTTGCATTTTATATTTTAGTTTAGCTTCAGTTAAAATAATGGTAACTTGCATTTTGTTTTTGTGCTCTTTATGTTGCATGTTGATGGTTGTGCTTGATTTTTGGTAACTTGCAAAGGATGATCTTCTGTTCTGTGTTTTGTTGTGGTATTTGGTGTTTTGAAACCCTAGCTTAGTGTTTGCATTGAGTGACTGTAATATAGAGAAAATTGATTTGTTTTATCTATTTTACCATATGCAGTGCCTCATACAAAGTACTTCAGTATAAAATGGCATTGTTTTGGGGTAGATGGTAGGGGTAGGCCAGAAATTAGAGATGTTGGGAGCATAGATTTTTATTCTGCTGATATGATGTCAAGATTAGAGATAGATGCAATGGCTAGAGAATTGGGTCTGGTACCTGTATCATTTTCTATATTTTGGAAGCATCCAAAGAAAAGTGACACAAATAGTTTGAGAAATTTAGATAATGACAGTGATAGTATTGAGATATCTTTAAGTGTTGATGAGTCAAGAGTGATTCATGTTTATGCTAGGGATAAGGTAAATATGCAACAAGATCATTTAGAACCAACTGAGAATGTTGTGCATGCTGATAATATTGAATCATCTCAGGAAGTAAGAATGCTAAGTAGTGATGACACTAGCTTAGAAGAGGTACAGATTGAACAGGATGGTCATGGGGATGATGATAGTGAGGAGTTTGAAAGTGAGGCTGATGAGGAGGACCCTGAATTTGTTGATTCTGATTATGACTTGCATGATGAAGCTGAAGATGAATTATTTGTTGATATGGAGTTAAAAAGGGATAGAACAAGGGTTAATGAAGAAATAATTGGTGGTGAGGGTTCAGATGAGACTGTTTATGCACCAAGTGATGAGCTTAGATCATGCTCCTTATCTGATGAAAGTGATATTAATTCAAGGAAGACAAAATGGCCAATTTTTAATGAGGAGACAGATATGGCCAACCCTAATTTGAAGATAAGCATGTTGTTTAGTACTTTTAGGTAATTTAAAGATGTAGTGAAGAACTACTTAATAAGGAGCAGGAATCAATTTATTTTTGGTCCAAATACAAAAATAAAATGTAAAGCAAAATGCAAAAAAGGATGTGGATTTTTTATTTGGGCTTACTTGAAGACAGATAATAAGAACACTGTGCAAATCAAGTTTGCAAAGTTTGATCACAGTTGCACTAAAAAGCATTATAACATACATGTTAATGCTAACCACATTTCCATGAAGCTTCTGTGCATTAAGTTTCTTTAAAACATAATGAACAATATTATTTTTGTATTTTACTAGGTAAAAAGAAGAGCAAACCAGATAGACAGTAGCTGCAACCAAGAAGTTCCTCATGATAAGATTGATCAACTCCATAATGACCAACTCCCTAATGACCCCACTGACCAACTCCCCAATGCCCAATACTTAGAAAATGATCCAATTGGGACTACACAAGTAATAAGTTTATTTACTTAATTAAATGTATTTGTAATAACCTAATGTACATTTACTTTAACTTATGTAGGTGCAAAATGTAACTCATTCACTGTCAAGCCAAACTGAGTTTGACATACCTGGTCATCTAGTGGATCTAAATGACTTTAATCTTCATTGGACAAGTTTGTCCCAAACTGTTGCAGAAACACAAAGACCTCATCAAAATACAATAAGCATCAATGAGTTGCTAATTGATATTCCAACTCAATCAAGTGGCCTGAATGAAGACTAGCAGCAGAGTAATATGAAGACAGTTAAGAAGAAGGGCAAGGGCAAGACAGTGAAGAACAAGGGCAATAAGCCATTTCTGCCTCCTAGATCTGCATCTCTTTCCACAGCATCAAAGAAAGCTTCTGGATCTAATCCTACTCCAAATGAAAGTTTGGGAAAGGGGAAAGATAAGGTGCAAGTAACAACTCAGAAGGCTAAGAGGAAAGGAAATGTTGAGACTGCAACCTCAAACAAGAAGAAGCCTTAGATGCCTCCAGGTCTTGGAGACAACAGTAAGCCTTAGCTAGGCATTATGATTGTTTAATACATTAGGAACTTGTTTATGTGTAGGAACTTTTATTTTTTTATTTTTTGGACTAAAAATGCTTTTGTAGTCCTCTAAGACAGATTTCACATGCTTGTTTATTGTACTCAGTGTCAAAACTGTTTTTTTATCAGGACCACCGAATCATTTAATTATTTTGTCATGTTCTTGTGTTCCACACTTAATACAAGTTGTTATTTTGTAATTACTTAAAGTGCAATACTTAATACTTTTGCAACAATACCACTTCAGCCTTTGTATTTTAAGAATTATTTACATATATAAATAGAAATAAATATTTCTTTTATTGATTTAATAGCAGGTACTACAATAAAAAATCATTGTAGTTATACACTACAATTGTGAAAGAGGTGCTACAAAACAAACTACCAACACTAACAATACCTCTCCTATACACAAACAGCTAACAAAAGGTGTTATAACACTAACAAAAGGTGCTACAACATTAACAAAAGGTGCTACAACACCAACACTAACAATTGAGTCGGTATACACAAACATCTTACAAAAAAAAAAATACCAACTGCAACAAACAATCCAATCTCTCCTATCCATAAGACAGATTTTTGCTAACTCCTCTATCGTTGTCTCCAGTTGAGGCTTTTAGTTTAATGAAAGTATACAACCACAAAACAACTTCAACTACAAAGTATACATCCTTCTTCAACTGCAAAACAGAACTGTACCAACTTTAACTCTACAACCAACAATCCAAGTTTGTCTAAGCTTGAATTCAGTCGGCTCAACTATGCTAATTCAGTCACAACTCTAAGCCTACAACCACAAAACTAAAGATTCATCACACATTCATAGCAGAAGAAAACGCAAATTGATAGAAAACTCTTAACAACAGAAGGACATCCTTTGCAACTAACATACAGAATGGAAGAACAAAATACAACTTACCAATATTTTAACCGAAGCTAAACTGCCACACTTTGTTAAGGCTTCTGACGAAGCTAAGCAGGTGGAGAATCCATGGAAAAAGCTTATGTGGTAACGAACAATCGAGAACGAACTAAACATAGGATAAATTTTCAGTTATTCAAAAAAGGACAGATTTTTGAATACGAGAATGCTATGACAGTGGGGGTAACATGAGTTACGGGGGTAACATGAGTTACGGGAGTTACGGGGAATAGGATATGAGAGGGGAATAGAAGAGAGAGGAATAAAATTAGGGTTTAATTAGGAGAAATTGGGAGAAAATTAGGGGAATTGGGATTTAATTTGGGGATTTACTGAGTCAACTTCATTAATTGACGTGGCACATGCTGAGCGGGCAAAACACCCGAAATATTCCTATTCAGCATGCCACGCTACCACCGTTGTCGGAATTTGAACATTGGAAATAAATTGAAATAGTTTTATGTATGTTTGTCACCAAATTGATTCAAATTAAAGTCTTGGTATCAAATTAATATATAGTGTCAATGATTGGTACCAGCTGGGTAAATTACCCCTATATTACACTAGTACTTCTGGGTATTTGAAATTATTTTCTTTTATTTGTCAATTTATAATTTTTATATTAAAAGGTAAGATTTTCATTAAAAAATGGAAAACAAAGTTGATTAAATGCATCTTTCAAAAAAAGAAGGTTGATTCTCTTAATTTTTTATTTAATATATTAATTGTTCTCATATAATTTTTTATTTTCTGCATTGTACAAATGACAATTAAAGAACTAAATTATTAAAAAAATATATGATTTAATTTTAGATTTTTTATCAAAATTATAACGCTAGTATTTAACAAAATTAATAATAAAAATTAAAATTATTTTATTTCAATAATTTAAAATTAGATTATATAAAATTTTCATATATTATTTATATGAGAATATTAAAATCCTATTACAATTAAATTATGCCAAAACTATAACAAATATAAAAATATTAGTTAATTATTATTGTTAGAATAAAATCTTATCTTAATTTAATAAAAAAAAATAAACATATAAGACTGCATCATCTTCTTAAGCTCATGAAGGCACACAAAGTGATATATATATATATATATATATGCAATCTTAAAATAATTTTGAAAAAAGAAAAATCATTTTATAAATTTATTCCAGAATTGAAAGTGATAGAAATTTGTCGATTCGATTTTAAATTCACTACAAATTACCTAACAACTATTCAATTTGGACTCTCGAAAATCAAATTGGCAAACTAGGAAATGAACAGAAGCAGTTATAGCTTTCTTTACAAAATGTTTATACTTATAATCCCTTTCGTTGTGGGACACATCCTTTTCCTTTCTGACTTTCTTCCTTTTTATGTAGAATTGACGAAGAGCACCATGAATAGACTAGATTCAAAACTTACAAGAAGGATAGCTTATTCCACGTGCAGGACTATATTTGTGCATTAGGACTTTTCTGGATTCACATGTAATCACAAATTATTAGCATCTAATTGTAACTTGTAGTTATACTAACATAGATGTATGCAATGCTTTAAGATATACAATATATAAAGAAAAACCCATTTGCCAACTATAGTAATATAGTTGTTTATATTCGAATTCAGGTAAAACCGTTGAAGCAGAATCAATTTATTTTTGAACAAGGACACATATATATATACCCAACTGTAGCATGGGGAAATAATGAATGGTTAATGACACAAATATGATTGAAATCAAAGGACAAACACATGGGTTTGCTTACAGGCAGGTCTGTATATGATTTTTCGCTTTCTTATCTTTAGATAGGTGCGGATTATTGGCCATAGCTTATGTTGTTGCGATGTACTCATAGACACGGAGTGGGACTAATAAAAACGCGTTGTGCCAAAATGGAGCAGTGTACAAATAAATATAGGTGGGAGGATTACTTCCACAAACATTTTGTCTCCTATTTAGATCATTTTTAGAGAGCAAAACATATCTTAAAAATTCACAGGGAAAGTATATAAATGTTTGATTCCTCTTCTTTTATCATTTCGTTCAATCTATTTTTATCGGGGCATTTATTTAATACACAAATTTGCACATACAATTGCTTGGTAAAAGATTTTCTTCATCAGATTTTCATAAATACGTGCCTATATTATGCTGTGGTGGTCAGAAACTTGTGTGGAAAACATGCACCTGTCCATCAGATTGTTTTCCTTCTAATTTTGTCAAACTTTTCCCATTGGTTAATGTCTATTGACAAAGAAGCGAAATTGTATTAAAAATGGGAAGCTGACATTAGAAACGCTTATTTGATAAGGATTCTTTCTCTTTCATTAGGTAATTTAATGGCAAATTGGCAGCGCTAATCAGCTTTCTTAAGGGGTGGGGTTTACAGCGTAAAATGGAAAGTACAGGATTGGAAAGGTGATTACATTTGCAATAAGCAATTTTATGCATGATGAATTCCCCACTATCTATCTATCAAGAAGCTTATCAAGACCTTTTTTTTACTCTAGATATGAACTGATACCTTGTTCTGCAATTAAAAGGTCAAATACTTTTACAGATAGCCTAGAGCAAATTCAATTTCTTCGTTCCTATACGTTATTTCTGCCTAAGAATTTTTGAAAAAAGCAAGCCTGACTTTACTATAAAGATGAATTAATATTTTGCTCTCAGAAAAAGCAAAACGTTTTTTTAAAAAATATATAATTAACTCAAGTATAATTTTCACAATTAATGTGGCATCCCAAAGGACCAGCTCACTTCCCAGTTTATCATTTATGTAAGAACCTGCTAACTTATATAACAAATAAATTCTTTTGTTGACAATAAAATCTTTTATTAGTGGCCTTGACATCATCGTAACTTCGTAAGATAGCCTAAGAAAACTCAATTCCTTCATTCAATATAAGATAACTACATTCAAATTCAGAGCAAAAACAAATAAAAAAAAAACTCTGACAATCCCTTTAAAGTACAAAAGGACCACAATTAGGTGTTTACATTTCTCTTGAACAAAAAGATTATGCACACTATACAAGATAGGAACCTAGGTCATGAAAAAACAGCAAAACAAAGGAAAGAAGAAGAAGAAGAATAGAGTACATTTCACGTCTAGAAATGCATCATTTGCCACAAAAGCTTGTTGGTTGAAGCAATATATCTATTAAACATCAAAGAGGAAAATAAAAGAAAAGAAAAGAAAAAACTCTGTATGGAGATCCACGTCTTTTAGGTTCAGCATTTACATGTTCACATACCAATGAACAATTTCGAACCCCCCAAAATCTCAAGATTCAAGATTACTACTTTGCACAAAAATTAGAGCAATTTAGCAAATGTTATATATGATTTCCTAACCTCAGTTTATATTATAGGTTGAGAAACTTTGCCAGCATGATCCAACAATTCAAGAACCTCAGTTCTGCTCCTGACAATCCTATGAAACACTTCTCTAATTTGCATCTGCAAAGGCACCAGCCCTTCTTCCATTCTCCGGCATATCTCCGCCATCTCCGCCACCTGAGCGGTCATTTCCTCCATCTTCTCAGTCTCCACAGGAAACTGAAACCCATCAGCAAATTCAATCAAACTCTGACTCAATTTCTCCATCCTCTGCATCTCTTCAAGCAACCCAGCAGACCCTTTTTTCTCTTTCTTTTTCCACTCCTCACCAATCTTTTCTTGCAACCCAATCATACTATGTGCCCATGCCAATTGTCGCGGAATAGGAAAATGTGTCGCCAATCCACTCCTTTCTTGACATGGCACTGCTGCCACTAGAGCCCACATAACAAAAACCATAACCGAACTCATCACGTAAACAGGTGAAGCCAGTCCTGTTGGTTCTCCACCACGAGGTGCCACAAGATTAGAACACATAGCTTGAATCTGTTTCGAAGCGGACCAATTTTTGGCGACAATCATTGACAAAGACCTAAAATTCCCAGCAACTCGTTCTTTACTCGAATTGCTATTTCCTCTTCTACCAAAAGACCATGTTCTTTCAGTCCCCTTAAAATGGTTGTTTTCTTTATCATCAAACGTCATAGCAGCCAGCAAAGAACTCAAAGCCTTTCTTGCTCGCTTAACTTGACCATCACCCAATGGTTTCTGTTCGAAAGCAGAAACAGCAATTTCAGCAAATTTTTGACATTGACGAACAGAATCAAGACCGCTAGAAACAGCATTACAGATATCCAGAGCTTTAACAGCACGTTCTAATAGCTCAGGAATTAAACGATCGAGTGGTGGTTTAGTAATCTGGGATGGGTCGCGACCCATGATTAAAACAGCCTTGAATTCAGCTTCACAGCACAAGAAAACATCAACAAGTTTTCTCAACCAAGAAATGGATAGCAGAGGCTCGCTATAAGCAACATCTTCTGGTGGAGAAATTAAATCTGAAAAACGATCAGATACGTGCCTCTGGAAAAGTTCAAGGTCTTCTAGTTCTTGCTCATGATTGCCGTCCATGGAGATAACCTGATTCCGGCGGATGCTAATTCTGCCAAGAAACGAAGGTTGGTACTCTGTTGCAGGCATTTTGATGGTACAAGGATTTCTACTTTTTAGTTTCTCGAAATCAAGAATCGAAGAGAGTGATTAAAATGTCAGAAAGGAAAAAAAGAAAGAAAGAAAGAAGTCATAAAAAAAGAAAAGAAAAAGGATAGGTCTAAAGATGGAGAGACTGTTAAAGGGGATTTATATATATATACGAGCGAAATACATGGTTTATTGTGGCTTTTTGCTGGACGAGACCGGTTCTTCTCCTTTCTTCGGGACGCTGACTCGGCTTTGGGAATTTATTTTGTTCCTGTGTTGCCCATCCTGGATTTATATATTCACGAAATTCATGGCGAAAATGTTTAGCGATTTCTATTTTTATAATATTCGTGACAACTCTACTAATTTTGATTTTTCGAAAACATCATTTATTTCTGAGTAACCATATAATGATAAATCACGTTAAATGCGACCATAAGTTTATATCAATTGTTACTTTGTTTGGCTACAAATGAGGAGCAATACTTGAAATTGCTCCAATTTCTTCAATTAAGGACAAATTTCTAGATTAGTTTTATCTACTATATAATTAATATATATATCAATAAAAATAAATCTCATCAATTAATTATGTCATTTAATAATAATAATAATAATTGATATATATTTTTAACAGCGTAACAAAAATTATGATATTATCATAAATAAAACTTTAAGTAAATTTTAATAAATTAAACATGAATTCAAATGTAGGTAAAAGTATTTGTAAATATGCACCATGGAAAATATACACACTTTGTATGACATTTCATCTTTTATAATCAGATGTTCTTAATATGAATAATTTAATAATTAGAAGTCATTTATATTTGATATAATTTTTTGGTCAATTCAGTTTTGTAATTCTCTATTTAAATAAAAATATATTACTTTTAAAAGAAAGAATATCAATAAATGCAACATTTTTCAAATTAATATTATGAATAAAAAAATATAAATACTGATAAATTTTATATACTCTTAATTGTTAAATAATCAATTTAGATTAAATTGATTTATATTATTTTATTTATAGAATCTTTCAACAAATTAAGTTTAATTATTTTTCATCAGTATTCATCAATATTGGCAGAAATTTATTATTTTATAATGAGTATAAAAAAATTAATACTTCATTGAATTTTTATTCAGTTTTCTTCCTTTTCAGAGTTACATAACACTCGATTATTTAGAATGGCATTTTAGTAATATGATATTAAAAACAAGGGCATAATTCGAAAAGTCTATTTAACTTGCTGTGTCAGATATATAGCTTCTTATTTATAGCAGAGTAGGCCGCGTCTTTACGCGCCAGGTATACAAATTTAGTCCGGTCGAAATGTCAGAGAAACGAATAACTAACAATAATTTAATAAAACAAGCAAACGCTATTAAGAAAATTAAAAAGACAAAAAAAAAAACAAAAGAAGAAGAAGAAATTATTGAATAAAAAAAAAAAAAAAGGTTAAAAAAGCCTTCTTTGACTAAGTCACAGTCTCACATCATCATATTATATATGATTCCTCTCTCTTCGATTCCCTACTACGCGACCGCACGATTACTTGTGATCCACCCTCGTCGCCGGCCGTCCACCTGATCTTCTTTTTCTTTTTCTTTTTTTAACTTTGTTTGTCATCATGATGGACCCTACAATATCTAGACTTTACTTTAGGAGTCACGTTCACCTAATTGAGAGTAAATAAAGTAAAAATGGGCCACACTGACCTCACTTATACTTGCCTAACCTAATGGTAACCACACAGATTAAGGTCACTGTGCCTCCTTCACTTGTTTACTAGTTCATTATTTGGGATTTTGTGGGATTTGCAGGCTTCAATGTTTCAAATCATATGGAGAAAACAGGAGAAAAATAAATGAAAAACAGGACGACAAATAATTATATCTATGTAATTCCATGTCCCTAATCTGTAGGCACAGCGATTTTTTCTTTACAACCTCTTGACCTAATGAATTTGTATAATTGTATGTATATACATAAAAGATTATTGTTTTTATGAAAATTAACTTCATTAGTGAAATTTAAGAATCTTTTATTTTGATATATATTGAATGATAAGAACATTTCAAAATTTCATAAACTTCACTTGTCAAAAGAAAATTAATCAAACAATAATTTATTGCCAAAATTGTAATATGAATTGCACTATAACCCATTTGAATTGGTGGTGCATTAAGGATTGCTGTGAAAAATTAATGTAATTACTTATCAATTACAAAAATGATTATCCACTAGTACAATGAATTTTTGCACAAGGTGGTGTCATCAAAGATAATGGATTTGATATTAAATGGTGTTTATATTGGTCACACTATATTGCTATGACCACCTGGATTGACTGTGAATTATAATAAAACCTAAAAAAGAGACCAGTATTCTCCAATTAGATATGAAGATTCATGGCCATAGTTGACAAGTTTCTAATAAAATTAAGTTCGCCTAAAACTAAAACATAATCCACACTTGGCAATTAACTATTCTTATACATGCAAGAGGATCTAGCTGGCTTTTACTTGAAATAGTTATATTTTATAATAGAGCTAACAATTTTTGTTATGTAGTACACAGGCAATTTGGCATCTAACGCTATATTTTAGTTGATGACTTAATGTGTACATTGCATAAACTGTCGTTATATTAGTGTCTTTTATTTGATTGTGTTTAGGTTTATTTTAGTTTGTTTCTGATGCCAGAGAGATGTATCTGTTCATCATGCCACATAACACAATGATACTATCATTACCGTTAATTGTGGGAAGAAGAGAGTAGAAATAAATATAAAGTGATTAAGACACGAAAGAGGGGATGGACTTGTGTCATCCTCAATAAATTTGTCTCTTCTGTTTTCTCAAAAAAATGGTGCACATGGACATATGTGGTAACGATACCTAGCCGACCATGGGCGAAGTTCTAAGGTAATTAAATTAAATTAAAGTTTTGAACTTTGTAAAGCCACTTTAGTCTTAGGGGAAGATGATGGGCAGTGGGTTTCTTTAATCCTTATTACTATTTTTTTTAGTTAATTGCCGTTGTTATCGTTAGTTACAGTTGAAGAGGCCCCTACCACGTGTAATGATTGCGTGGTGTAAGACCCACCTAGTACCAATTAGCCTGACCTCATCAGATTGAGGGGATGGCCAGACGTTTCGTGGCCAATGAGACTATCTGATTGGATATTCATTATAATTGAACCAAAATCTCGAGTGGCAATCTAGGCCGCGTTATAAGTGGCTTGCCTTATCTTCAGCCCAAACCAACTTCATATGAAGATCGCAATGTAATATAATCTTTTTCTGTTTGGGCCTTCAATAGATGAGTGAGGTTCAAATGCTGTCCGCTTCTAATGTAAAAGCACTAGCAGTTTCTTTAAAGTAAAATATATCATTTAAAAACATAATCAGAAAAGGTATATAAATATTTATTAAATTTTATACTTTATTTTATTTTATCATAAAATCTTAATTTATTTTATTCAATTATTAATTTTAGTTGAGTCACAATGGTCGTTCACTCGTTCATTACATAATTCTTCTTCTTATTTTAATTATAAATAACAACACAAAATAAATTTATATAAGAAATCTATTAGAGTTTTCAATATTTTATAATTATATATTATATTTTATAAGATTTTTAAAGTACATTTTTTATGAATTCTCTAATATTTTAAAATTTTTAATGCTGTGAATATAAAAATTATTTAAAAATATTAATTAAATTCTTTATATATAAAAGTTGCAAATATTGATATTTCTATTTTTATATTAGAGATTATTATATAATTAAGTACAACATTACCAATATGTTTAATATACTATTTTTAAAATAGAAAATATCATTTATTTAAAAGAGTAATTTATTAATTAATAAAATAATAATATAACAAATTAAAGATTACACATTAGCGTGATGTTTGTGTGTCAAAAATAAATATATAAATCTAAAAAATTACTATGTGTTTCGATAAGTATACATATAAAAATGTTTGGACATAAATATTACTCGTAATAAATAGCCAACACAAAATAAATAATTAAAAAATAAAAATATTTCAATTTCTCATGCACAATGTGACTAAATTATTATAGCCAAAACTAAATTGAATAACCGATTTTATAATTAAAAATAAAAATACATACAAAAGTTTAAGAACAACCTATCTCATAATCACAATAATTGCCATGTAGATTCACATTTAGATCCGACCAAAAAGATCACTATAAATATAGATTACTATCCAACATTGGCTAAGCAATTTGGAGAATCTATCATTTTGCTTCATATATGCTTTCTCACCGAACATTTTGTCATTGTTATCCATGGGTTTCGAATTTCGATTATATTTTTGAAAGATACACCCAAAGGTTTCATGGACTCTGGGAATTTTATGTGAAGTTTTTGTTGGAATTGCACGCAATTAAATAAGCTAATAGAATATTGATGTCGGAGGAAAGAAAGGAAACGGTATTAAATATTGAAGTTTATTTAATTGGAATCACCATTGTTTTGCTATTTGTAGTAGGGTAATGGTGGGGTGGGGTCTGCAGACAAAGAGAAACTTGAAGCTATAATTCTAAATAAGGGAAAACGACCCAAGTGAGAGGATTCATTAGTAAAGAGGAGGAAGAAGATGAACACGATATGGATGAAGAAAGGGTCCATAAGAAGATTCATGGTGGGGCATGACGGGCCAAATCCCTTAATGAAATTCTATAAAATCAATTACAACCAACTTATCAAACTTAATACAATTATTTATACTAGAGAATGAGAAAAAGAAAAAGAAAATATTTATAGAAATAAAACATTTCTTATTATATGATTTATAATTACAACTCATGACTCATTGAGTTTATTAATAAAAATGAACACGAAAATATGAAAGAAAAAAAGACTGTAGTAAATATAATAGAGAGAAAGAAAGAAAGGGAATAGAGAAGCATAAGAAGCACATTTAGGCAAAAGAGCTTATTATAATAAGGTAAAGATATCCCATCGATGATTAATAACTTAACCAACCATGCTTTTAAAAGGCAAAGTCCCATATTTTATCTCACTAATCCCTTGTGCTGAAAAATCCCCAAATTTTAAATGGTAGGCCCATCGCCACTCCATTACTCCTCCTTAAAGCTAAGTATAATCATTCAATATCCCCTTCTCTTAAAGGTCTTTTTTAAAAATGATTTGTACATTACTTTCAAAGGTTTAGCTTGCGATCCATCCAAGCAAAAGTCACTTCTTATTTTTATTTTTATTTTCTTCACATCAAATATGGTAGATGATTTAAATCAATCAACAGAAACCTTTCATTTTCGATCTCTACACAACCCTTTCTCTCTATTTCTTCATATATTTATTTTATTTTTATTCATCTACGTATAAAACGTTTAAAACACCACAATCAAAGCCCATATAATTCTTTTATACCTAATTTAAACTTTGTTGTGTTGGGGTTCTATAACTAATTCATTAACATGTCTCACTAGATAAAGACCTTTGTTTCTATAGCACGCTTGTGTATATGAATTTATTTGTAGTGGACTGACTATATAGTATTGTACACTTCATGTATAATTATATTATATATGGCTTTCTATGAACGTGCTATACCGTATTTGGCATAATCAATAAACAAATCGTTTTCACTTTTCCAAAAACTGTCAAGGTATTGTCGATGATTTTGAGAAAAAAATAACACAAAGTGAAAGTAAGAGCGACATATATGCTCTTCTATTTCCATCCTATTAACACATGTTTTCTACTTTATTTTAGAAAATTAACTCTTATCTATTTACAGGGTATCACACTCGATCAATGAATAGCAATACAAATAAATGTTATTATTATTAAGTCTGTTTAAGTATAAATAGAGAAAACAGGAATAGAAACCTTAAAAATAATTAAGCCTATTTCTTTTTGGAAAATTGGTAATTACAATTCACTAAATTCAAGACGAAAGGAAAAACTAAAAAGCAAAGATTAAAGTCAATAAACAAGAAGAATATTAGAAGGCCGCAGATACACTGTGGCTGCAGTTTTTGCTAACCAATTTTCCAGAACTATATAATCCCCAGAATGTCACAAATGGAATTTCAGAAACTCATGATTAATTTGTAAGATACCCATGGCAATGGCCATGGCTAATGGGTCTCATCAAGAAGTTGTTGTAGAATCAACAACCAATTGGATTTGGTGACGTTAACCATGCTACGTACAGACGTTAATCCTACACAATTATAGTATAATATTTCTTGTTAATTAAGCAAAGACAAAAATTAGTCAAACTAATTAAAAGTGTATTAGACTCGAACTGTGTAACGTTTAAATCAGAAGTCCTTCTCAATGTCTTTCTTTTTCTTCTTTTATTTTTATTTTTCGTATTTATCAGAGAAAAGCCTTGAAATCATTAATTCTTTAATTAGCAACTAGGAACTGAAATGATATGCTATATTCACTGTCGAGTATATATATATAATATATGATTTGATTTCGTGGGGAAACCGTCACTGCAAATATTATTGCTGAACTAATTACAAAAATTAGAAACGAGGTCTTTTCTTTGAATAGTTGATTATGAATAATATTATAAGTAACTATTAAGAAAAATCAATATTAAGTGATTTCATTATCACCAGGTCTCTACATGTCCTCTAACTAATTAAGAAGTTTGTGGTTATAATCATTCCTTGTGTTAAAAACATCGGTACTCTTGATGATAAACGGTTCTTAGGCTTTTTATAAAAGCCTAAAATTAAAAAAAAAATTCCTCGTATTAATTATAGTCCAGTGCAAGTAATTATAATAATAATAATAATTAGTACATTTTTAACCCTTTACAATTTACCTAAGAGAATCCTAAAATTAATCAAATTATCATACATAGTGCAGAATCCAGCATCAATTTCACATAAGTTAATTCAATGGTAAAATGTCTCATTAACAATAATAATAATAAAAAACCTTATCATGGAGTATAATAAAAATATATATATGAAAAGTAGATTTGGATTATGGATCTAAAATGCAAGTATGCTGTCACTTGGAGATGTCATATTTGACAATTGAAACTATCAGTAAAGGAAATCAAGAAACTTTTTTTTTTTTTTTTTTTTATCATGAAGTATGATTTGTATTCTGTTATGTTCTTTTTCTTTTTCCCTTTCTATAATTAAAAGAAAGACAGGAAATAAAAAAATTGCACTTCTTTATATACAGGCACAATATTATAACATTATGCTATTCTAATTATAATATAGTTGATATGATAAGAAACTTAGAAGCATTACAGGAAATATGATGATATAGATAGTAATTAAATATCATACTTTGTTTTATTTTACTCAGTCAATTTTAAATTTTTTGATTAGTCAACGTTAAGTTTACTTACAATTTAATCATATATCATTAATCAAAAATTGATATGTTATTTTTCTCTCCCTTAAATTATTTTTTTCTCATTAGTAATATATTAATATTTCATTCACAAAATAACTAAATTTTGAGATACAATAAAAGTTAAATGATTAAAATAAAATAAATTAAAATTCTATTATAAAAATAAAATTTAGTGCAAAGTTAGGTGCTTATTTATATCATTATTTTAAAACATTACATTAGAATTCATCTTGTAATTGAGTCATCAAAATTTAGATTTTTTTTTTCAATTTATTTAAGTTAATAAATATTCTTTTTTGTCTTTACAAAGAAAGGAAATTCATTGAGAATATCATCCAACACAAGAGGACCAATATGAAGAGAAATTTCTCCCATCAGCACTTGTGTGACAACCTGGCCTAGAAAAGCAGTCTGACGAGGGCAGGATGTGAACACCAGAGCAATAATAGGATGTCTGAACAAGTTTCTGGCAGAATTTTAGAATGACAAGACTCTAAGATACGAGGTACATGAATGAATCAAATTGCATATTGAAATGGGGCAAGGAATGTTTGATAACATATATGTAAAGAGTTGGAACTAATCACATGAAACGCCTTTTGGTTGTTTGGCTGTAGAGTTGCAGGAACTCCAAAGTTAAACGTGTTTGGTTCAGAGAAATTTCAGGATAGAAAACCTTCTGGGAAGTTCTCGAACCCGCAAAAGAGACAAAACCGTGAGCCTAATGAAGGCCAAGACAAACAATATTTTATGTGATTCGGTCTCAAGTCGTTACAACTTGGACCTCAACTAAAGATAGTGCCCATTGTGCAAAAGCATTGGCAACTCTATTACAAGATGTATTTGCATAACAGAAAAAACCTCAACTAAAGAGAGTGCCCATTGTGCAAGAGCATTGGAAACTCTATTACAAGTTGTATTTGCATAACAGAAAAAAGCAAGATGAAAAACAATTCAAGAAAGCTAAAATGTCATGAATGACTAAGACAAAATAGCACATATATTGGAATTTTCTCAAGGTACATAATATTAATTATAATATAGTTGATATGATAAGAAACTTAGAAGCATTACAGAAAATATGACGATATAGATAGTAATTAAATATCATACTTTATTTCATTTTACTCAGTTAATTTTAATTTATTTAATTTTAGAATTTTTAATTATTCAATATTAAGTTTACTTACAATTTAATCATATATCGTTAATAAAAAATTGGTACGTTATTTTTATCTCCCTTAATTATTTTTTTATCATTAGTAATATGTTAAAATTTCATTTACAAAATAATTAAATCTTGAGATACAATAAAATTTAAATAATTAAAATAAAATAAATTAAAATTTTGTGATAAAAATAAAATTAAGTGCAAAGTTAGGTGCTTATTTATATCATTATCTTGAAACATTACATTAGAATTCATCTTGTAATTGAGTCATCAAAATTCAGATTTTTTCTTCAATTTATTTAAGTTTTTCTTGTCTTTACAAAGAAAGGAACTTCATTGAACAATAAGAATATCATCCAACACAAGGGGACCAATATGAGGAGGAACTTCCCCCATCAGCACTTGGACCTCAACCAAAGAGAGTGCCCATTGTGCAAGAGCATTGGCAACTCTATTACAACTTGTATTTGCATAACAGAAAAAGCAAGATGAAAAACAATTCAAGAAAGCTAAAATGTCATGAACAACTAAGAAAAAATAGCACATATATTGGAATTTTCTCAAGGTACATAATATTAATTATTTCAGTATAGGAAAAATTGTCACATTTCAAAGGTTTTGCCGCAGACCAACTTGCAGCAGCAAAATATCATTTTAAGCAAGTTTCAGTTTACACATAATTAACACATATTTATCTCTACCAAAAAGAAAATCAGAAAAAAAAGGAAAAAAAGAAAAGAAAAGGGTAAATCATTGCTGATAATAGATACATTCTCTCAATCATGTACTAAAAACAATATGTGTCACCTTATAATTGGAAGTTAAAATATAAGATGATGGGACAGTGCAAGAAAGGTTAATGCAAAACCTAGAGAGTGAGTGAATGAGGGAATTATATAAGAAGGAATAGAAGAAGAAGAAAGACATTAAGGGTCTGTGTTCAAACAACCGGCAAAGGGTCTTTTTAAGGGTACGTGAAAAAAGGTTTTGGTTACGTAATACAAATGTACGTAGAGAATAGTAACAAAATTTTTTTTGATGATCTTGATGAGAATAATATATAGCTGATGAAATGTCGTTTTAGGGTTAGATGAAAATTTGGGTCGCTTTGTTTTTATGGACCCCATTCATCTCATTTCAATGTCGGCTCTTATGTACTTTGTGTTACTTTTAAATGAGGAGAGACGGATCAATAGTTCCTTGCCCAGAGCCAAAAGCTAAGCTTAAGCTACTTGTTTTTAATTTTTTGTCATATCAACTCTTCTTTTAATTAATTACCCAGAAACAAGAAATCCCCCCAGAAAAATTAATAAAAGCAAGAACCAAGAAAACAAAAAGAGAGAAGATTTATTCAATTCAAGAAATGGGTCACCATTCTTGCTGCAATCAACAGAAGGTTAAGAGAGGTCTTTGGTCACCTGAAGAAGATGAAAAGCTCATCAGATACATCACTACTCATGGCTATGGTTGTTGGAGTGAAGTCCCTGAAAAAGCTGGTCTCTCTTCTTCTTCTTCTTCATTTCTTTCTTTTAAAACCCTTTTAATTATGGTTACTTAAGTAGATTATATTCCATCCTTGATGGTTGTTATTTCTTTTGAACAATTTCTTAGGGCTTCAAAGGTGTGGCAAAAGTTGTCGTTTAAGATGGATTAATTATTTGAGGCCAGATATTAGAAGAGGAAGGTTTACTCCAGAAGAGGAGAAGTTGATTATCAGTCTTCATGGAGTTGTTGGCAACAGGTTCATATCTTATATCTTATTATATAACGTATCTCAAATTTCTACTAGCCAAAGTTGCAAATTAACGCATCTCTAGTTGTCTGCTCTTGTGTACTGGATTTAAACTTCCTAGGGTTCTTCATCTGAGACTACTTGCAAGAATCATGACATGGGGAATATTGTTTTCTAAATTGGGGATTTATTTTTGTTTTTTCTGAAGGGAGTGAAAAGGTACTTGCAATCAGACTTTAGTGAAGAAGTTGATATCTCCGCCTGAACTTCTTTTTCTAAAAAAAAAATAAAAAAATTCATAGGAAAACTTCAAAAACAAGTTTGTCGTGCTTTTCTGCATTTTCTTTAAAATATTCACTTGAAGCAATCACACATTGTTGAAAATTAATGTTTCTTAAGTAGCTATCAAACTACTAACTGCATATCTTAGTAGACGTTAAGTAGGCAATATCAGAAGGTGTAATACGTGTTTTCATTAATTGTTAAATTCATGCTTAGGTACAGATATTTCAACCCCATCATCTTCCTTCTCCTTCTTTAATACAATTAAACTTTTTCTTTTTGTTCACTTCTAGATCACTACATCTCTATATTAGACATTTTAATAAGCTAGTTTTTAGCTGAATTGATTAATTAGACTCTTGGATATTTTAAGATATTTTATGTTCTAGCAAGTTTATATATGTTTATGGATTTGTAGGTGGGCTCATATAGCAAGTCACTTGCCTGGAAGAACAGATAATGAGATAAAGAATTACTGGAATTCATGGATTAAGAAAAAGATAAGAAAACCTTCAGTGCCTCCGGCTGCAACAGCTGCAGCAACTAGTACTCATGACCATTCCCACATAACTTATGCCTCAAACCAACTAGATTTAGTTCATCAAGATTTGACAACAAGACCTCATCATCAGGTGCAAGAGACCCTTTTTTCATCTTCAGCTCCCTTATTTATGTTCGACACTAGCACTACAACTACTACTACAACTACTACTACATCTCTAGATGCAATTGGGGATAGTAATGTCCGCAGCGAGCTTTATCATGAACCAGCAAGTTTGAACACAGAGAATTGGAACCCCAACCAACATCATCTTCATCATCACCACCATCATCATCAAGTTCAATCTTTTCCCCCACATGCTACTTTTAGTATTGGAATGGATACAAATTACCTACCTCCATTGATTGAGAATATGGAGAATATGGTACCCATAGAAATGCAATCTTGTAGCATCGATGAAGAAGGAGAGATAGCATTGGGTTGCTTACAAAGGCAAGAACTTAACGAATGGGTTGAGTCACAACAATGTTCAAACTTTCTGTTTTGGGATAATGTTGATGGTTCAGTACTTGGTGGAGAAGAGATTGCACCAACTAATCCATCAAGTATGGGAGCTGCAGCTACACTCTCCTCTTTCCCTTCATCTCTATAAGATCATATATATTTTATGATGGTGATGAAAGACACTTTTCCTTCTTTTCTCTCGATTGATTGATCGTTTTTCATAGAGCTTTCAAAATGGTCCAGGCTTTTGAAAATACAGTTTGTTAATTACTTAATTTCCTACCATTTTTAATTTTTTTTTCGATATATATGACTTTACTTGGTGAGATTGTGAAAAAATGTGAGGAAAAAATGCAAATTTCATAAAGTATTGCACGCAGTGTTTTTTATTTTTGTTGTTTGGAAACAGCAGAAGAGGAAAGAATAAAGACAATGCAACAACTTGCTCAGAGTTTGATACGATCATAGTGATGATGGTGATGATAGTTAACCTTCAATCCTTCACTTTGTTTGTTGATGGTGGTGAATGTTGTTGATGGCTTTTTGCTTCTTCTTCTTCCTTTCTTTTTGCCCCCTTTAATCCTTTTGAAAATAACAGGCTTGATGGATTCCCATGTATATCTTAGTGATGACAACATTCTTAGAGAGTGAAAAAATTTACCAAACGAGAAAAGATGTGTAATTTAATTGACAAATGAATTAAGGGATCATTGATTTTTTTTCTTTTTGGTCTTCAGTCTTTTATTTTACCCACAGTAAGAAAAATATACTGCTAAATACTATACTCCCTCACTAATCAATGCAGCATTATTGATTATTATACATATGTTGATCATGACTAAAGTATACACTTTGAGAATGATGGTGATTTATATATACTTAAATATATATATACATATATATGCATGAAAAGAAATTTACTGTTTAATAATGTAAACCGTTGATCGATAGGAAGAGAATTACGTTAGAGAAGGGGCAAAATTTCCAAACACAACTTGTATAGTATGACGCATTTTCATGTTAATTAATTAAGGAGGCTAATGATTATGTCTTGTGTTTGTGTCAAAGTTTGAAATAATAGCTTTAGAAACCATTGTCGTCCTGAAATTGATATTCCTTTGTAAAAGGAAAATTAGTACTCTCCTTGTTCAATTTTGCTGTGCTAGCTGTAATTAAAACTTGTTCACTTTTGTTAGTGGCCTGGATTGGATGAATTGTTTTTCTATTTATTTATGACCCAACATGGTGTGTGAGGTCATATAGTTCAATTTAAGGAAAATTTGCCTTCAATGTCTATTCATCATCACTATCATCACCTATATGTTATAGTTAATCACGTACATATGCACCATCCGATAACAGTAAGAATAATTATAGCTAGAACAACAATGGCACCACTAATAATCATACTTAACTAGTAATTGTAATGTGGGTCTCGTCCTAACATGGGTTACCCTCCCTACACGGATTTAATGGTACATGCTTATGGCAAAAAAATGTATGTTCATTAGGAAATTTTTTATTTAAGTTTAGTGTGTTCACTATAATTAATAGGAGAATAACACATATGTATTAAGCGTTTTATGTTTTGCTATTGGATAATTAATACATAAACCATAATTTAAAACTAATTAATATATATCAATTATTTATCGGTTTGATGTATAAATAAAATCTAGACAATAAATTTTAAAATATATCTAAGATCCCATATACTTAAGAGTTGTTTGGTTGAAATTGACAACCGCGCTTGATTGAATTTTTTCACTTTGATATTCAGAGCACTGGGCATAAATTACATTGTGTAAGCATCCGCAAGGACCATCGCGATGCTTTGTTTTAATTAAACAGTTGGATTCTCCTTGTCCGTATTAGTTCTGAGTCGACTATTCGACGCCCGGATAAGGCTCCCGAAGAGGCCGTTCTTAGTTTGTTCCCCAGCTGACACGCAGCGATCGGCTCTCACAACGGGAGCAACTCAAGTAGTCCGCCAACAGCTGACGGGTTCAGGATGGAGACCCCCAGGCCCAGCCCTCAGAGCCAATCCTTTTTTCGAGGCTACTGATTCATTTTGCAAGTGATTTTTACTTTATTGTTGGTATTTATTATGTTTTTTATTTCTTAATTTATTTTTAAAAATAGAATTGAAATAAAAAAAAAACAAAGTATCTTTCTTTTAAAGACAAAACTATTAGAGTACTTGACTTGTTTCAATAATAAATATTTCATTTGATAAGATTATAATAATTCTTGATATGAATTACAAGTTTTTTTCTTTCTAATTTTCTTTTTCTATAGAGAACCCCTATTTAGTGCAATTAACCACTTTCTTAGGCAGAATATGACTATTAAGCAGATAAATTCAAAAAAATATTTTGTTTCAATATAAATAATAATTGATAATTAGAACGTTCTTCTAAAAAAAATATATGAAAAATTTAAATCATCATAAGGCTTCAATGAACTTGATTAATAGATTTCAAGATTATCGTATAATACGTATATAACAATAACTTCTTTTTCTAAAACTTCCATATGGGACGTGCATTTGATGAAAACCATAAACATAAACACTTTCTGGAAGAAGATCTATATATTATAGTCAAAATAATCCAAAAGTGGAAAACATAAATGACTGAATTAAACAGGTTTAGAGAAAAAATTTCAGACAAAAATTTAAAAATTATCATATGGTTTCTTTTTTTCTTCTTGAGGGACGGAGATAATTTTTATATCAAAAAATAGCACATGCTTTATTTTTTTAGCAATTTTTAAATATATATTTATATTTTAACTATTTTTTATATAATTTTATATATATTTAACATGAACAATTACTAAATTATAATTTTCTAAGCAACATGACATTTAATACTATACCATAGAATTTATAAATATATTAAAATATTTAATTGGATACTAAAATATTTAAATATTTTTATTTAAAAAATTTATATTTCTATTAATTTCTACAATCTAAAAAATGAAAAAATATATTAAATGTATCTAAAAAATACTAAAAAATAAAATACAAATTACTCATTTGATAAAAAAAAAAAATCTATATCCTTCAAATATAAAAGAGCCAAATCACAAAATAATTTTTTAAATTCTATCCAAACTTCTTACTACACAATAATGAATAAAAGCATTTACACAAAGAAAGAAAAATGAAAACCAAGAAAATAACACAAGATGATGGAGAAATTACTGACGGGGGCAAATGTTAAAAAGACGAAAAAGAAATTTTAAAAAGTGTAGAATTTGATAGAGAAATTGAAAGAGATAATGAGATAGAAAGACATTTTTTTTTCTAAATTAAATAAAAAATTTATTTTTAATTCCTGAGAGAGTTTTAACAGAAGTGGTGGAGAAATGAAAAAAATTAAGAGTTTAACTAATTGCTCTACAATATTTAAAAAAAATATTTTAAAGTTTTCTTAATTTTTTATAATTAGAATTATTATCTAATTATAAAATTAATTTAGTAATTAATATTATTTTAGAATATAATTAATGTACTAGTTTTTACAATAATTATTATCTAATTAGAAAACTAATTTATTATTAATATATTATTTTTTAAAATTAATCATTGATAATTAGAAATTTAACTTATTAATAAATAAATTAATAAAAAATCATAAAACTACCTATAAATTGAATTTTATGTGTTAAATTAAGTAAACACTAGTCATTTACCCGTGTATTACAAAACAATTATTATTATTTCGATTATAAAATTAAGTTGATATATACAATTTAATATTAATTTATAATATTTTAAAAAAATATTAGCAAACTAACTATTTTTAAATATCTTTAATTTTTTAAAATTTTAAAATTTTTTAGTTCAATAATATAAAATTATTTTAAATATCTTTATTAATTAATTTAAATTTATATAACTTAATAATTTAATTGATATTACTAATTTTAGATTAAAAATTATTACATAATTAAAAAACTAATTTATTATTAAATATAATTTTAAAAAATAATTAAAAATATTTTTTTATAATTAAAATTATCATCTAATTAAAAAATTAATTTATTAATTAATATAATATTCAAATATAATTAATATACTTTTTCTTAAAATAGAATCAGTATAATTATCTGATTAGAAAACTATTTATTAGTTAACAAAATATTAAAATATAATAAATATACTATTATTTAAGATTAGAGTTAGTGTTTAATTAAGAATATAATTTATTAATCAATAAATTAATAAAAAAATTATGAAATTGCACATAAGCTTGAATTTTATGTGTTAAAAATAATATTTATGTCAAAATAAAAATTCTACGTGTAAAAAAAATTTTAAATCTCATAAATTAATAATGTATATAAATATTAAAATAAAATTTTATGTGACAAAACTTAAGCATATATATCAAAAAATTTTAAGTCTCAAAAATTAATTATATAGATTATAAATAAAATAAAATCTATATTATATAAGATTTTATTAGTATATAATTATTTTATTTTTTAATTTTATTTATATATAATATGATAATATTAATATATTTTATTTACAGTCACTATTATTTTTAACTAAAAAACTTAAATATTAAATTAAAAAATTTTAATACTTAAATCTTTATTAAGTTATATAAATTTTATTTAGTTCTAAAGTTGGAGTAAAAAGAATATTTTACTGTATTTTGCAACTCTTGGCCCCTATTTAATTTAAAATTCTGTTATGTTTGAATATATTAATTTTTTTAACCTTATAGGAAAGGTTGTTTCCTAAAAAAGAACAAAACAAATCAAATGTTGTGAATTTCAAAAGAAAAGAGAGTTGTGAACATAAATCGAAAGAGAAAGCCCAAATAAAACCCGAAAGGATCACATAGAAAACAAGGCCCAAAATAGTCTATAAAATTGACTTGCTCACTTATTTAGGGTTTCTCTGCTGTTTAGCGAATTGAGATTTCAGTGCTAAAAAAGACCTTCACTCTCAATTCATTGCCGCCTCTTATCTCAACTCCCGCAGTCAACAATGGTAACCTCCTTTCTCTTTCTCCCATCTCTGTATTTTGTGATTTTATTTTCTGGGTGATTAGGCAGAGATTCAAGCACATTGATATTTTTACTTAAATTCTTCTTTTTAACAGATCATTCCAGAGAAAAACCGCCGCGAGATCTCTAAGTACCTCTTTCAAGGTTTCTTCTGTCTCTATTTATTTTATTTGTGTAGTCCCATATGCATAAAAAATACTGTATCTTTATATTAATTATGCATTATATGGATCAGCATGTGTATCAACGCTAACAAATTTTACGAATTGAAATTCTTATTGCATAACGTGCTGAAGGTCCAGCTTTTATAATTGATTTGGGACTGGCTGAAATATAGTGCATTTATGTGGATTAACCTGTGTTTCAATGTTCAGAAAATTTTGCAAACGTGAAAATCTTACTGCATCACATGCTAGAGTTTCAATTTTTAATTGGGTTCAAATTCTTTTATGCACTTTGTACAGAGGGAGTTTGCTATGCAAAGAAAGATTTCAATCTCGCAAAGCATCCAAATATAGATGTGCCTAATCTACAGGTTATTAAGCTGATGCAAAGCTTTAAGTCAAAGGAGTATGTTCGTGAGACTTTTGCTTGGATGCATTATTATTGGTTCCTTACCAATGATGGTATTGAGTTCTTGAGAACTTACCTCAATTTGCCATCTGAAATTGTGCCTGCTACATTGAAGAAACAAAGCAAACCCCTTGGTAGACCCATGGGTGGCCCACCTGGCGATCGCCCACGGTATTTCTTTTACTTTGATTTGTTTATAGCATTTCTGGTTTGTTAAGTTAGTTTTTCCATGTTATTAATATGGTATTTTATGCAGCTTAGTTGGTTAATGCTGTACACCCTGTCTTCTTTCCTGCAGTGTCATTTTAGTTTTTAATTTTTAAGTTTATTTTAGATGGTTTGTCTAATAAGCATTAATTATTAATCTGGTTTTCTTTTGATGTAATTTAGTGGCCCATCTCGCTTTGATGGAGAAAGGAGATTTGGTGGAGATCGTGATGGATACCGTGGAGGACCACGGGGTCCTCCTGGTGAGTTTGGTGACAAGGGCGGAGCTCCTGCTGATTACCGACCTACGTATGGGGTAATTACTTGATTTATTACCCTATTAATATCCTTTTCCCATTACTTCTGTTTTGTTTTTTATCTTAGTGTGGTTTTTGTATTGTTTAGTTCATACACTTTCTATGGATGATAGAGGACCAATGTTGTGAGCTCTAGTTGTTGGAACCTTTTCCCTTTGCCAAATATTAGCACCTTTGTGTAGCCTTGCGTTAGCTCAATTAGGGTGGGTACTATTTTCTTGATGACTGGTTTGGGTGGATTCCTTCTTTTGCTCCTCAGCCTACAAGTATTATAATCTGTTTCCAGCCCTTGTTCCCCTCCCAAGAGCAGTTTCTTATGTGTTACTCACCCGCCTGCCGCTGGAAACACTACCTCCCATCTGATTTGCATATGTTAAGCATGCCACTAGCGTTCATCTTTAGCCAAGATGAACTCTCCATGAGATTCTTTACCTGGTGTTCAGCCTCCTTACCATCTTGTTAATTACTTTATCTTGTTCAATAGGCTAGGATCAAGAAAAGTTCATTTATGAAGTTTTTGGTCTGTAACCTTGATTTTCATTCTAGGCATTCTTATTTCTCCATTTGGATTTTAGCATTGCAAAACTCTCATTATTTTATTAAATGTTCACTTTGTTAAAAATGGTTTGGCCTATATGGATAACATGCGTTACTTGCTAGCAATTTGTCTTGCAACATGTTAAATTGATTATGGTTAGATTTGGATTTTCATTTTCTGCACCTTTGTCACGGTATAAAAATGTTTCTGTTTAAAAAATGCAGGGTAGCGGTGGAAGGCCTGGCTTTGGCCGTGGTGCTGGTAGTTTTGGTGCAGGGCCTGCTAGCTCAAATCTCCCTTGAAGGAATGTTGATTTTTGCATTTTAGTTCTGGCAGTTTCATCTCTAGGCGGAAGTCATTTTGAAGTGTTGCATTTCGAAGTTTATACTAGTCGCTGATTGATATAGAGTGGGAGTTTGTTTGTCCTTGAATATTCATTTTAAATTTTGCCATATTTTGATGAATTTGACCTTAACTAATGTCAAGTTTAGTGCTCATCCCTTTCGGTTTGTTGTTTTCCTTTTCTTTTTCGAGGAAAAAAAAAAGGAAAAATTAAATGACTGATTAATTTATAAACTATTGCAATTAAAGTAGCTCCTACAAGTACAAAATTTATGGAAAAGGTCTCCAACACTCACTAGAGCCTAGTAAAGAAAAGTGATAAACCAAAACCAAAAGTTAGGAGTTCACAGATTTATATGTTTAAAAGGAAACGTTTAACATGAACCCAGAATAGATTAGGTGACTGCCGCATTTCCTCTTAAATGCACTTGGAAATTCTTTAGTCCACCTCCTCCATCTTGCTTTCCGCATTTTCTTCTTCCAGCACTGGCATCTCAATATACTCTGCACCAGCCTCATCCTCTTCAATTCCCAATCCCAATTTCAGCATCCTATGAATCCTTGCTGCAAACGTGTTAGGATCATCAAGACTAAAACCAGAAGTCAGAAGGGCAGTCTCAAAGAGCAACAGAACTAAGTCCTTCACCGACTTGTCGTTCTTATCAGCCTCTGCCCTCTTTCTGAGCTCCTCCATTATGGAATTATCAGGGTTAATTTCCATGATTTTCTTGCTAGACATGTAGGCACTCATGCTGCTATCTCTTAAAGCCTGAGCTTTCATGATCCTTTCCATATTTGCAGTCCATCCATATTCTCCAGTCACCAAGCAGCAAGGTGAGTCCACAATTCTATCGGACACCATAACTTTCTCCACCCTGTCTCCAAGGATTTCCTTGATTTTCTTGCAAAAGTTGTCAAATGACTTCATCTTTTCTTCTTTCTTCTGCTTCTCCTCCTCAGACTCTTCAAGTTGAAGCCCTTCCTTGGTTGCTGACACTAGTTTCTTGCCATCGTATTCCTTCAAGTGTGTCACAGCATACTCATCAATTGCATCAACCATGAGAAGCACCTCATATCCCTTCTTCTTTAGCTTCTCTAAGAATGGAGAGTTCTCGACAGCTTTCTTGCTCTCACCAGTAATGTAGTAGATATGTTGCTGGCCTTCTTTCATTCTTGTGACATAGTCCTTAAAGCTGGTCATCTCATCACCACTTTTGGTGGAGTAGTACCTAAGCAAGTCAGCAAGCTTGGATCGGTTTTGACTATCTTCATGGATCCCCAACTTAAGGTTTTTAGAGAAAGCTTCGTAGAATTTGTTATAGTCGTCCTTATTCTCTGCTATATCACTGAGCATTTCAATACATTTCTTCACCAAGTTCTTCTTGATGACCTTGAGAATCTTGTTCTGTTGTAGCATTTCACGAGAAATATTAAGTGGCAGGTCATCAGAATCAACAACACCCTTAACAAATCCTAGATATTCAGGAATGAGCTCTTCGCAGTTATCCATAATAAACACCCTCCTGACATAGAGTTTGATGTTGTTCATTTTCTTTCGTGTGTCAAAAAGATCAAATGGGGCCCGTTTCGGAACAAATAGTAAAGCCTTAAACTCCAGCTGCCCTTCCACAGAGAAGTGCTTCCAAGCAAGAGGCTCCTCCCAGTCATTAGTGATACTCTTGTAGAAGGAGGCATACTCTTCCTTGGTGACTTCCTCAGGCTTCCGCAGCCAAATTGGCGTCTGTTTGTTAATATGTTCCCATTGATGAGTCACCTCCTTAACCTTCTTCTTCTTCTTAGAGTCCTCTTTATCCTCATCAGCATCTTCCACATCTCCTTCATCTTCCTTCTTGGTTTCCTCATCCTCATAATCACTGACCTCTTTCTCAATAGTCTTCTCAGTCCAGAGGTAGATAGGGTAGCTGATGAATTCAGAGTGCTTCCTTACAAGGTCCTTCAATCTCCTTTCCTCCAAGTACTCGAACTGCGCTAACAACAAATCCATTTAAGTTAATTCCCATGTCAATTACGAGGAGTGTATTTTAGTAAGCTGGTATGTTCAAAATAACTTCTACTACCTGGTTTTTAGTTGCAAGGAATAATATGAAAAACAAATAGAAGTTGTAAACATTCTTAATTACCTGATCTTCCTTCAGGTAGAGGGTGACTTTGGTTCCTCTACCTAACGGTTCTCCATCAACATCCTTCCTGACAATGAAAGACCCTCCAGCCTGAGACTCCCAAACATATTGATCATCATCATTATGCTTTGTGGTGACAACCACCTTCTCAGCAACAAGATAAGCCGAGTAAAAACCAACACCAAATTGCCCAATCATGCTCACATCAACCCCAGCCTGCAATGCTTCCATAAACTCCTTTGTACCAGACCTCGCAATTGTACCCAAGTTGTTGACCAAATCTAACACCAGAATCATAATATTCAATCCTAACGAGATTCAAAACAGGATACAAAAGCAAAAAAAAAGATTGATCTATACAAACCTGCTTTAGTCATGCCGATGCCACTATCAATAATAGCCAGGGTCTTGTCAACCTTATCAGGCACAATCCTTATAAAGAGCTCAGGTTGAGAGTCAAGCTTGCTCTTGTCCGTTAAGCTCTCAAATCTGATCTTGTCCAGAGCCTACAACCACCAAAACTCAAAAAAATCATCATAACATGCCATAGATGTAAAAGCATAAAAAAGTTCTAAGTAAAAAAATCAAAACCTTAACCATTTAAATTGGCGAAAGGAAACAAAAACAAGAACCAAAAGCAAATAACATTAGACCCTTTTCATTTATTCAGTAACAGTTCATGAAATGACGCAAACAAAAAGAAAACAAAAAGTAATCAAGAAAATAAACGGAGGAATTAAATTATAGTAAAAGTGAATACTTACATCAGAGGAATTGCTAATAAGTTCACGAAGAAAAATCTCCTTATTACTGTAGAAAGTATTAATGATCAGACTAAGAAGCTGGTTTATCTCTGCTTGAAAAGCAAAGGTCTCAGCTTCAGTTTCCGTCATCTGCATGTCCGCCATTTGAAAATAGAAAAAGATTCAATAGCTTTCTTGATAGAGTTTAGTGTAGTTTACTGGCTCTTAATTTTGGTATGAAAGACTACAGCAAAGGAAGCGGTGCTTATGTAGTGCCAGAAAGAGAGAAAGGGTAGTTAAATTCTAGCGGTGTCAATACAAGTAAGCAGGTGCATGGAGAAGGTGGAGTGATACTAGTGGAACGTTTTGGATCAATTTTCGCCGTTTTCTAGACTAGTCTGTCTTGCTCCAAAATTCCATTATCAATCCAAATTTGGCCTCAACATTCTGCTTCTTCTAGGACCTTCATTGGGAATGTTATGGTAAATATTGCGGTTCTTTTTGTGCTTCTTATCTTTATGTTCTAATTTTAGGATCTGTTGTTTTTAGCTGTGGCCAAACGAGGTATAAAATGCTTACCGAACAACAAGTCACCTCTGTCTAATTCAACTCACAGTTCCCTCTCGTCAAAAAAGAAAGAAAAAAAAAGAAAACTCACAGTTCGCTTGACTTGGCTGTCATTTACTATTCCAGAACAGAATGGCAGAAATCTAAGAATGCATTTTATGGCCGGGCCCAAAATCATTATCACTCTGTAAGGTCATCTAGTCCAAAACTAAACTCTTTTGAGAACTCTTCCAAACTTCTTTTTATCAGCATAGAAAAGGCGATTAACTTGTACAAATATTTAGAAAATATACAAATTCGAGATATCCCCGTACATAAAAGAAGAACAAACTTTTCATTTGCAGTTATTCATTTAACTTTTTTAATTAACATTATAATGATAAGTTTGGCCAAGGGCATTTACAGATAACTTTCCTTTTCTCGAATATGGATAAGCTGGCTGACAAAATACCAATTCATACAGAGGTTCCATACGATAAGAGGCCTGTCGAAAGAGTGCATAAGCTGGCTGGCAAATTCCAATTCACACAGAGGAAGCACCGTCAGACATCACCATGTTATAATACTACTTGCTGGTTTCCAATACTGTTTGGAATTTAATGGGTTTTTTATTCGTATTACTAGCTGGTTTTCAATACATAATATTTTTCAATTCCTGACAGTCCGACGTGACGCAAAAGAAATACGAATAACAACCTGGAAAAGACGAGAAAGGAACATTACGAGCTCTCAGTCTGGAATTACAATCATTGAAATTGATAATGATGGCAACCCAATTACTTCCCCAGATGAACAAAAAAACATGGTTGCGCCCTCATCTTAATCTTGACAGTCAGAAGTGGGATGAGAGTTGCCACAATGTTTAGCAATGAAAACGAGCAAGTAGTATTATACTGGCTAAATCCATAATCCTGACCGACTTACTCCAAAAATGGTCTCAAAATAAAAACTGCCACAATGTTTAACAAACTTAGTTACCCAAATATGTAGAAAGGAAAATTGTCATCAAAGTGCCCAGTATACAAAGCAGGTTAAAACTTAAAAGGAAGTTGGAAGCTCGAGTTTGAGAGGGTTCTTGAAGAAGAAGAAGGAGAAACATATGATGACGGTAAAGATGAGAAAGTGTCCCAGATCTCCCGTGACTGCGCAACCACCATATCTTTAAAGCAGTTTGCTGGTATAGATGAAGATGACTCACTCCTGAGATTATATATACAACAAGTTGCTCACTTGGCTCTTCACATCGTAACCACACAATGTTGGCATATCATGCTTACTAAGATTATGTTGTCAAGACCCTATTGGTGGGGAGGAGGGAGGCTTTATGCCTTTTGATTTACAAGTTGGTATGAAGACATGACTTGCAAAAGTTAATTAATAGTTTGAGAACCCACCATCGGACAAGCTGTAGTTGAAACATTCCAAACAAAATCTTTTTTCACAATTCAAGACAAATACAATTATATTATTGAATGCAGACAGTCAGCACAAAACAGATATTAATCAAATTTAACTAATAATAAAATAAAAAAGAAAATCAGTAACTAATTAATCATAAAATCTGACCAAACTTCTAAAAATCTTTTATATTTAAGGAACTTAATGATAAAAGAAGTTTGAGTTGAAATTAAATAGTACATATGACATAAATTTGAGAAGAAGTTTTTATTTGAACAGAGAAGAAGTTGAACTTATTTCTAGAATGCAATATAATTGGTTGCCAAGCGAGTGAAAGAAGATGTAAATTGTACTAATAAATTAAGGGCAGTCCAGCTCATAAGTGAAGGCGTTATCTCGTTTTTATCAATTAGGGTTTTAATGGATTGGGCATTTTATAATTTAATTTGACTGTAACTAATAACTATGAGGAACAGTGCAAGGTCGGGATTAGTTGACGGATAACCTCTGACATTATGCACTTTATTTTTAAAAACAAATAAAAAAAATTAGTAATAGTAAGAGGTTTTAAAATGAAATAAGTTCTAATTTGGCCTCTAAACTTATATGAAAATATCAATTTCATCTCTCTTGAGTGAGTTTAGCATAAAATTTACAATTTAAGATTAAATCAATTCTAGGAATAAATATTAAAAAACAACCTTGTGGTTTTACTCATTTGCAAAAATACGTCTATGATTTATTATGATAATAAGATATTATCTTATAATTTACATCGTTCAAAAATTACTGCCAGACATATTAACACTGTTTATTGGCTCTAATGTAGTTTTATGTTGTATCTTATAATTTTTTTATAACATTTTTATATATTATATTTTATCTTTTTAATACTTTAATGCTAAATCAAATTAATATGATAAATAGTTTATAATATATTTCTCAAATTAAATATGATTTTAATACAATAATGATTTTTAAATAATTTGACGATTAACTAAATTATTTTGAGTTTGAAATTAATGAAATATTATTTTAATAATTTAATTAAAAGATCATTTTTAAATAATTTATAATTTATTTATAAATTTTTGAAGCATATAATATAATACTATTATAAAACTATTTACTATTGATGGTTCATCTTATATTAGTGTCAAATCATAAATATTAATTTTCTAAGTTGATTGAGATATATAAGTGACAAATTAAATAAATTATAGATATAAAAATATTATAAAGAAAAGTTAAAGAATATGAAATTGTAAAAATATAAAAATAATATTAGAGCTAGTAAACGAAATTAACATATTTGACACTAATTTATTAACAGAGTAAAATACAAATAATTTTTTTTATCACAAAATAAACTACCGATCTATTTTTGCTAATGAGTGAAAATACATGATTATAATGAAATAAATTAAAATAAATTATATTTTTATCCTTAAATTTTACACATCAAATTTGTGCAAGCTCGTTGAAAAAATAAATAAATTTTTTATATTTTCTGATATAATGAAATAAATTATATTTATCAAATTTTAGAATCAAACAAACCTTATTCACCATCATATTCGATGTTGTCTCCTTTATTTGAGTGAGATAATTCTCACCATAATATAGGAGAAGCCTTCTAATTGAACTTGCCAAAATACTATAAGAATAAGAATAGGAACTTTAAGTCGAAAAGAAAGATAATTATAAAAGGAAAAAAATGAGATTATAGAAAGAAAAATTTTATAATTGTAATATAGATTTTTCAAGAAGTTCTACTCATTTACTGCATGTTGTGCATGCTCTAACGCAAAAATAAAAATGGATTTATTTGATCTTATGATGACAAAATTTGTGCTAAATTGAACCCAAAAGATCAAAAATAATTAAATTGATATTTTATTATAGGTTTGGGTGCCAAATGGGAACTTATTCCTTTTGAAATTTAAAAAAGGGAAGAAAAGTCAGCTTCATTTCACGGACATTCAGAAGTTGAAAGCAAAAGAAAGAAAAAGCTCCCGATTTTAATTTAGGAGAAGAGAACTTACCCATTTCCTTTCATTTCACGGTTTTCATACTCTTCTCTAACAATAAACAAGAAGCAAGAATACATCAAATCCTCTCATCCATCAGGAAGGAAAGAAAAAGAAGACAAGAGAAAACAATGGCCACAACCAGCAGCAAAGAATCGAGCTCTAGCTCAACAACAGAGGGTGGTGGTGGTGGTCATGGTAATAAAATAAAAGGAGTACCAACTCATGGAGGTCGTTATGTTCAATATAATGCGTATGGTAACTTGTTTGAGGTTTCTAGTAAGTATGTTCCTCCTATTCGACCCATTGGCCGTGGCGCTTATGGCATTGTCTGGTAATATTTTCTTTTCTTCTTAATCTTTAAAAGCTTGTGTCTTTTTCTTTTCTGTTCTTTTGGTTTAGTTTTTATTTTTGGGTATTTTGATGTTTATGTGTTTCATTTTTTTAACAACCTCTTTTCTGATCTTTCGATTATTGTTTTTCTCTTTAATGGTGAAGTGGATTTTGATGTTTTTTCAGATATTTCTTGTTTGATTTGCTTTTCTGGTGGTGAACCCATGTGTAGAGGAGCTGCCTTCTTAATTATTCACCTGTTTATCATTTTCTGATCCATATTGATTTTAGTGAAACATGATGTGATAGGGTAGCCATGTGCTTATGTTTAAGAAACCATTTATAAATGCTCTTCTCACACTAAGAAATTCCATGAAGCAATTCCCTTCAGTTTGTTTGTTAGATGTCGAAATGCGAAGTAGAAAGAATAGTAATATGTAAATGCACTCTATGCAGTGCTGCTGTGAATTCAGAGACACGGGAGGAAGTTGCCATTAAGAAAATTGGTAATGCGTTTGACAACAGAGTAGATGCCAAAAGAACATTGAGAGAGATTAAGCTTCTTCGACATATGGATCATGAAAATGTAAGTTTCAGTTTTTGCCTCAAATTTTCAGATTATAATAACTTTTATACACTTTCTGTTTTTCCTTCTTGTTTTTGCGATGGTCATTTCTTTAATAATCAAATTCAATATATGCAAACAAAATTGTGGACTATCCTGATATAAATCATATGAATACAGGTCAAAATGGCTATACATTAGTAAAGAAGATGCCTGGCCTAGCTCCTAAGCATTTATTTGTTATATGCAGTAGTCAACAGTTTGACACTTGAAATGGGATGTCAGCTCAAGCACCTTTTTCCAATCCGTGATTTGAATTAGAATACTTTCTAGTTTCTATGTACCCATAATTGAAATTTATATACGAGATCTTGAAAATTGCATTAGAATATTCTATATGCATTTCCTTGTATGATTTTTTGATTTATCTTCATTTTTGTGTTTGGAGGCAGTTCTGTTTCAGACTTTTTCCATTCCTGGCCCTTATATTTTGCTCAGTATTTCACTTCTTTCCACTGCACAGATTATTGCTATCAGGGACATTATACGACCACCAAAAAAGGAGGCTTTCAATGATGTGTATATTGTTTATGAATTGATGGATACTGATCTTCATCACATTATTCGTTCTGATCAACCACTGACCGATGACCATTGTCAGGTTTGATTCCCACAAGTTAATAAATCATGATAGCTTTGACAGTTGGTACAAATATTGAGTTTGAAATTGCATTTGGGACTGATAGATTCTCAATGAAACCTTTACAGTACTTCTTGTATCAATTGTTACGAGGATTGAAATATGTGCATTCAGCCCATGTCCTGCATCGTGATCTAAAGCCTAGCAATCTGCTTCTCAATGCTAATTGCGATCTCAAAATTGGAGATTTTGGATTGGCAAGGACAACATCTGAAACAGATTTCATGACCGAGTATGTTGTAACTCGTTGGTACCGAGCACCTGAGTTGCTCCTTAATTGTTCAGAGTACACTGCTGCAATTGATATTTGGTCTGTTGGTTGCATCCTTGGTGAAATAGTGACTAGAGAACCTTTGTTTCCTGGGAAAGATTATGTTCATCAGCTAAGGCTTATTACAGAGGTATGATGTTTGGAGTTAATATGTTAATAGCTCTTACTAGGTCGAAGGAGACAACTGGTTTATTGTGTTTCCTGCTCCTCTTAAGGATAAAATAGAAATTTGTTCTTCCTTCTTCTGTTTTCTCTCTTCATAGGGAAAAAAACCTATTTTCATGATAGCTTCTGAACAATTGTTTTATCTTGCTCAAAAAGTAAAACAATTGTTTTATCTCTGGCCAAACATGATCTGAATGGACTGGTTGTATTTATGGATAGGCATGATGTTACAGCGAGACATGTGGCTTGTTGATTGGTCGTTACTTAATTATTTTAGATCAATGGTTTACTTATAGGTGCATCATTTGGAAATAAAAGGAAAAATGTCATCTGGTGTGCATCAGGTTCCTGGTGGCAAGTCTTTTTGTCTTGTTAATTTGTAGAGGGAAAAAGATTGGTTTATTGCATATTGCAAGAATCGCCTTTTCTTTTTCAAATTTCTGCTTATGTTGTTTTTTTTAATGTATATTTTATGGTTTAAAGTAAAGTTCTATTAATTCTTTTCAATCTGTTGTTACTAGTAAAGTCATACAAGCATACTTTTTCTTTTTGTCCAAAGTTAATAGGTTCACCTGATGATGCTAGCCTTGGTTTTCTCCGAAGTGATAATGCTCGAAGATATGTTAGGCAGCTTCCACAATACAGAAAGCAGAATTTCACACTTAGGTTTCCTAATGTGTCTGCTGGGGCTGCCGATCTACTGGAAAAAATGCTTGTTTTTGATCCTAACAAGCGCATTACAGGTATGAGGAAAGGTTCCAATTTAGAATTCAACTCTTCATTCATTTTTTCTTTTGGTTTCTCTCCACTATTGGGTAGTTATATTTATGCATCTGTTCGCAGTTGAGGAGGCACTATGTCATCCATACTTGTCTTCTCTTCATGATATCAATGACGAGCCTGTCTGCCCCAGGCCTTTTCATTTTGATTTTGAGCATCCATCATGTACTGAAGAGCACATCAAGGACCTTATCTGGAGGGAATCAATGAAGTTCAATCCAGATCCTCCAACCCATTAGGAGAAATGGATATGACGCAGAAATACATTGGAAAATGGGATAGCTACGTTCCCTTTAACACATTACTTTGGCATCAACATTTCCTGAGAGTATGTGAGCTTCGCATCCTAGACCCTGAAAGATAAAGGCACCTTATATGCAAGACATGGAAGCGTAGCTGCTTGAGATATCTCAGTGCTTATATATTATCTTAATGCATAAATTGCATTGTAAAAATTAATGCAGATCTTTTGTAAGTACTAGTAGTTGGAGTCTTAGAGTAGGAGCAAAGCAAGGATTAAGCATGTTCATTTTGCTGATGGATCTGATTTCTATTTTCCGTACTTTTCAAATAAAATTAAGATAATAAGGATTATTCGTCTCAAAATTATGTTGTATATATATTCTGTTTGCAGTCTTTTGCTGCCTAGTTTATTAAGTATTCTATATGATGGTTATGCCTTTCTTCTTGGCGAATTGGTTGCTAAGGGAGGCTATTCGAAATTGAACTGCGTTTCAATGTTTGAAGAATTTTGGACAAAGCAATCATCTGAGATGGAGTTTTATGCATACATATCTTGAGATCATTATAATGGCCTCAAATAGTATGAAGTAAATTCGCACTAAAGTGTAACTAGTACATATAGAAAACAAGTGCTATACAGAAACTTTTTTCCAAGTCACAAATATTTCCTACTGGAAGAGCACATCTTGACTTCAATATTCTCGATTGGCAGGCTATCTTCAGGAAAATTGCAGTCTGCGATCTTCTCTTTCTCCTGCTCTGGGAGCAGACTACAAGGTTTTGGGGTCACACCACTTGATATTCCTGCAATGTCAGTGCAATTCCATTGAAGCTTCTTTGGCTTTTGCGCGAGTCCAATGGTTACATTGGATATGCAAATGCCAGTGAAGGGGTCACCAGCAATACCCTCCAGTCTAGCTGCCATTGTTACATTCTCAGCCACAATGTCACGATAGTTGATGTTCTCAATCACTGGAATTGCATTAGGATCATAGTTATTATCAGGATGAGATCCATAATTTCCTGTCATCCAAAACACCCATTTCATTGTGTGCATTGTCATTTTTCTTACATAGATATCCTTTACATAACCTCCTCGTCCTACAGAAGTTTTGATTCTAACACCTGATTCTGTATTTATACAAGTGATGTCTTCTGCCCTCACATCTTGTATCCCACCAGACATCTCGCTCCCCAGTGCAATTGCTGCACTGGTCGGAGAAATGCAAGTGAGCCTTCTGATTACTAGCTGCTTAGTAGGCATCCCAAAAGAAATACCATACTCATCCCAGCCACTCTTAACAGCCACACAATCATCTCCAGAGACAATGTAACAGTCCTCAATTCTGGTGTTTGTGCATGAGTCTGCAGAGGTTACAGAATCCATAGTCAACTCAATAGGCATAAGTAAACAAACTTTCACAACATGACACTTTGGCGAAAGCCAGAAAGAAACAAAGAAAAGAGAATCTGCATTTCAGCAATGCTTCAAGAATTAAAAAGTATTTTTACAATACAGGAACAGCATCAAATTCCAAATGCGAACCTGGGTTGATCCCATCAGTATTTGGGGAATTCACTGGTGCAAGAATTGTTATGCCTTGAACAACAACATTGCTGCGTCACGTATTCTTTAATCAGAACAAGTCCACAAGAATCAAACTTAAAGACAGTAGGGGTGGTCAAAGATACCTGCTATAAGTAGGATGTATATTCCATGATGGAGAGTTCATCAACGTAAGGTTGGATATTTGAATGTTATTCGAGTACATGATTTCTATCAGGTAAGGCCTGGTGTAATTTATCTCTCCATTATGAAACTTTTTCCACCAGAGATCGCCCTGACCATCAATAGTGCCATTGGCTCCTAAAGAAAGCCATATGTCCATAATCAACATGTAAGAGATTGTTGATAGCTTTTTAACAGTGTCATTTTATTTACTAGAAGGTCCTACCTGTTATTACAACATCAGTAAGGTTTGTTCCGAAAATGAGACTGCTGTATCTTCCACCTTCTGTATCCCTTCCTCTACCATAGGATGGCAACGGTTCAATCACAGGCCATTCACTCTCATCCTAATCAAAATTTCCAAAGTGCGGGACATGTTAAGCACATAATTAGATGACAATTTAGTAATTACTCAATTTTCCCTCACTTTATATTTAAAGCTATGGTATCACCTGCAATGGTATTTGAACCAAATGTCATTTCTCGCTGAGCAAAGTTTGGAAAACCATAAATTGCAGTCAGAAATCATGAAGAGGGCTAAAGGAAATGTATAGAGTGCCATATCAGAAGAATCCAAATTAAGCATATCATTAAGGCTGATATACACCTCTTGTTTTCTTTGTCTTTATGATCATTTTCAAATGCCACCTCTACTTGAATTATGAGGAGAGTAGAAAACATAACTTTTTTGGCCTTGACAATTAAACTGTTTGGCTTGTGGAGCTGACCCCATTTTCTTTTTCTGTTAGGCTATTCCAAGATGCACTTTTCATTTTAGGTCCACAAGATTTATGGCTGAAGTTTCTTCTCAGTAATTACTGTCCTATTCTAAGCTCGACGTTGGCCCCATTTTTACAAAGTGAATCTAACTACCTATCACCAAAGGTGTGTGATTGAAGCATTGGAAAATTAATTAATTCCCTCTGTTATTCTGGTGAAGTTTTCCGATACATTATCTGCGAGATTTGCATCCTGATTGTCACTCTCACTTTCAATATTACGATAAACAAGCAGTCATATTGGATAGCAAAGAGCACGAAAAGATAATACTCAAGAATTGCATGACTTAGCCTTGTGGGCTATACTAAAAGACAACTTTTGTAGAAAGAAAGAAAGACATTCATCAAATCAATTATTTAATGAGAATTACTAACCTGAGAAGCAAGAAGAACAGCATCCTTGTCAAGAAAGAGAGTAAAATGACTAGTGAGATTGAAACTTCCAGTCAACCATTTTCCCGGAGGAACATAAAGTTGGGATCCGCCATCATAAGAAAACTGGCTAAGGTGATCAATTGCAGCTTGAAAAGCTTTAGTATTTGAAGTCTGTCCATCACCAACTCCCCCAAAATCTTCCAATGATGCCTCATGAGCCCTGCAACTTATAGCTGCATACTCAAAACAGGCTAATTTGGGACGTTTTCTGCTATCAACTCCATTTGTACAAAGACAGAGCAAAAGACCAACTACTAAGATAGTATCCATTACCTGCCCCCGTCCAAAGAATTACATGAGAGAAAGAAAGAGCAAGAAAGACAATCAAGAATATGATTCTTTTCCATTGCATAAGAACCAAGAAAAAGAATCACAATTCACAGCATAAATGAGTGCGAAAAGAGAAACAAAAACGGAAGGAATATTTACCAGAGATGTTTTTGGACTTGTCGACAACTCCATTGTGCAAAAAGAGAGAGAGTAGCTTTGATTTTGTTGGGGAGGCGGATGTTGTTTATATATGCGTACAAATTCGATGTGGCCAATGCACCAGTCTATATAAATAGCAATTCTTTAAATGTTTGATCTAAAATTACAAAGTTAACCCTTTTTTTCTGTTTTGATGTTTGATTGCTTGAAGTTAGAAACAAACTAAACTCTATAACAGATGCGAGTCTTGTAAGAAAGAAATTGTCAATTTCTTTAACTTCAATGTACATGCAGCCAAGGCCGGTCGGCACAGACATAAATTGTAATCAATATTTACTAATCACTTTCATGCCAAACAAAAATATTACGACTCATCACATTTTATATGTCCATCAAGAAAAAAAAAAAAAAGCTTTAAAGCCTCTCCATAGATTAGACTACTAAATACAATTATTTCTTCCCAACTGTAAATTGCCACAAATGGAATTCCCATGGCACATGGTAGTTAAGTTTTTTATAGGGCTTCTTTTTTCAAAAGTTAGCGAGTAAAGTTGGTTTAGAAAATTTAAAAGTGTACATCGAAACAGGACAAAATGGATTTTTCTAACTCGAGGTTAAAAAATTAAAGTCTTTTCTGTAATTGGAAAAAAAAAAATCACATTTCTTGACAATCCAATTTTGTTAGTTTATAGCTGCATGCTGTAATCTTATCATATTAGTTAGAGACTGTAATCTATTTTGAGGTAGTGATTTCCCCATTTATCTATCTCTAGTCCATTTTGTGGGTAGGCATTAGGTGAAACTAAAATTTTAGATGTACAAGTTCTCTACCATATGGGTTCCACATGGCAGTATGACACAAAGCCATGGTGGCGCCTGAAATTATCCAACTTTCAGCGGTGGTCATTATCCGACTTCCACTAAAGCAAATGCCAAAGATGATAATGGTGTGAAGTGTCTCAACTTTTGAAAGAAGCCAGTGATTATCGGAAGAGAATAGCACTCGAGAAAGAAAATAAAAAAGAGGAGATGAGTGGGATTTTGGAAGAGCATTTGGTCGATACATATCCCCCACCTTTTGCCATTGTGTACTTGCAATTGGCAACCCGTGAACATATATATTTCTTATAATATTATTGCCTTTCACGGGCTATGTTTTTGGAGTGAAAGAAAACAAAATTCCACGTGATGTCATTTATTGCTTATTACTTATACTGAAAGAATATGAATCTCCACCTATTTCTCTCTCCCTCTCTATAGTCTTACAATAAAAATAATAATAAAATTGAGATTGTCTAAATGCAAAAAATTAATATTTAAGCCTCATTAAATCTTTTTTTTTTTCTAATGCTAAAATCATATATAGTAATAATTTGAGTAATTTACTATCTTACTTGTTTGAATTGACAAGAAGACAACAATTCTATGTTTTTAATTTAGATAAACACTGGTAATTACTAGCGTATGTAAAAATGAAAGTTATTTTGCATCTACTTTCTTTAGGTATGACTAAAGTGGGGGCGAAGCCACCTTGAAAACAAAGGGGTAAACTCTCTCTTCACCCTTTCTCTTTGTGAATATCTTTCTTTTTTTTCTTAATCAGTCCATGTAAAGATCTTCACTATAATAAATATATTAGAGAAGTAATAATTGATTCTTAAAAAATATATATCCATGTTTTTTGTTCTTTTCACTTTTTTTTCTATTTTAACTTTTAAATTTTAAATTTTTACTTTATACTAAAATAAGAATGATTCAATATTTGAAATTTAATTCAAATAGCAAGGGTGCATGCTCTTGGAAGATAGAAATTTTAAGTTTAAAATCTCAACTCTTCACTAAGTGAGTTTTTACCTTTATAACTAGCATAAAAAAACGGCTGCATTAATTCAGTATTTATTGGTCTCTCATGAATAAATAAAAAAATAAAAAAAATGAGCCAAAAGAAAACATAAAGGGAGAAGTTTTGAGTAAGCAAATAGTCCACCCGTGAGAATTGAAATCCAAAATATTGAGAGATGGATAGTGGGATGGTTGGTATATAGTGAAGCATAAGGTTGCTTTCTTTAGTGCTTTTACACGAGTCCCACTTCTTCTTGTTTATATTTCTTGGGTTGTCGTCACTTTCTTCTGATAGGTTACTGCTGATGACAAAATGTAAGGAGACATTTAAGGCATGTTTTAAGGAGGATCCCATCCTCTGCTTTGGGTTATGTCTCTATTCTTCCTCTTATCAGTTTGCATCAATAAAACTCTCGGTTAGAAAGGGAGGAATATTTGCCATATGAATCTCTCGAATCAAGAAATTCAACCTTGTTAACGTAGAATCAAAAAATAATTCAGTTGGTAAGTGAACTTGTTTTAATTTACTATTCAAATATGATTCAATTTAGTTCAGAAACAAAGATAATATCCAATCATTTACATTGTGGCAACACTCCATATTAAAAAACAATTATCACACTGAAAACAAATTAGTCAATGCTTAATTGTTTATCATTTTGCTGTACATGCATCAAACCTACCAACATTTGGTACGGATATTAGATTTTCTACATAAAGTTTTTTAGCTTTTGTCTCGCACTTGCTCGCTTGGAGAACTGCTCATATCACAGGACTTTGGTCCCATACTTAATATTGGTGGGTGTGCTAATATGGGCTTTATGCAGGGTTTAGGACATGAAGATCAAAGCAGAGCTCTTCAATGTACGAATGTGTCATTTGAGCCAGCCCAGCCCAACTAATCCCATGTTCAAGCAAGTAAAACAAAAACTTGCATGTCGATGGTCAATCATATCATATGCCATTTAAATGGTATTCTGTAGCAGCTGCCACAGCAAAATTACCAATCTTGAAGGCCATTCCTATTTCTGAAAGTTGTAGCGAATTAATTAATTTTATTTTGTTTTGACAAACACTAAAACTGGAAACCATGGAACATACACAGGTATGCAATTAATATTATCCAATGCGAATGAACTAGTAATAAGATAAGATATACTTAGGCGTGGACATCAATTAGGGCTTAAATCACTGGAAACAAAACCATCATATATGACTCTTGGGTATTAACTCTGCATATTATTAAACACACAAAGATAACAATTAAAGAAAGGACTGACTTCCACAGAGGAGTACAAGGATTATTTAGTGCAAACATACTCATTTTCAATTCCTCAACAGCTAATACCATTTTACTGTTTTTCTTTTTTGTAAGTACATTTTTATTACCGGTAATAGAAACAATAGGAAAAAAAGCCAACGTGAGCCACAACATTAATAAATCTGAAACTGTCTGGCCACAACCATAACATTTAAGTGCCATAAGCATGGTAATATTATAGAGAAATCAATTTAAATAAAAAACACCATTTTACTTGATGAACTATTATTATAGTCCCACTTCATTGAATGCAGTGCTTACTTTTAATATCTCCTTAATTATCACATCTTAATACTGGAACTCAAAATGCTTTAATGATTGAGATTTCATTTTCTAACCTTAAATTACTTGTTTTTTTTTTAAGAAAAACATTCTTAAATACTAATTTCGAATAGAAAGATTGAGATTGCAAACAAGATATAGATACATGATCAGGTACACAATAGCATATAGGATATAATCAAAATCCACCCAGAAAATGACTCATAATAGCATACGTTCTGTACTTGTTGTAAATCAAGGTTTTTAAGAGGAAAACACTCGCATCCGATAATAGCAAGAAAAGACAGAATTCTAGACGCCTACCTAAAATTTAAGCACACATAGTTATACGGAAAACCTGCAAAAACATTTACAGCATTTTGTTCTGTTAGTGAATGTTTCTCAATCTGCTGAGGAAATAAATTTTGTGCTTTCATATGTTCAAACCAGTGGTTTTGCATGCTTTTATTATCTTAGTCAATGAGCTATAAAGATATTTATCCATATCATTTTAAGGGAATACTTTGGCATTTGACACACTGAACATAAATATTTCTATAATTAATGAAAGGTTACTAATACACTGAATATAAAATACTCTCCCACAATTAATGAGGAACTCATGATAGTCGAACATCTAAATCAACAATGTAATAAAGTTTGTTCCACAGGTGATAAGAAATAATTCCAAGGAAATATGAATCATATCCAATGAGTAAGCAATACGAGGTTCCTTAGGATTAGGGATTATGTTTTGATAAGTTAGTATAACATCACTAGTTTAAGGACAGCAAAGAGGCCTATTTGAATCGTCTATATTTTATTATTCTGTAATGGTTAGGTATAACAGTTCGGTGTTCCTCTACCTTCTTTCATGTTACATAGATTCTATGGAGTTACCATTGATACTCTTCCAATCAAGAACCACATATCAATAAACAAAACTTGGCTGATTTGTTTGAGATTTTTCATTTCATATATACATTTATCAATCTTGAAATGATGTCTGATAATATCGTCAGAAGAAATTTATTGTATGTTTTATTCAATTTTAGAGCAAAATATAAAAAAAGAAATTTATAAAAGAAGTATTTTCAAAAATGATTTATCTCAACCATGCTGACATTAACAATAAGAACATGCAGTCGTGATAATATAATATAAATAGAACAGCCTCAATCATTAATTCCTGCATATTGCTTTGTCAAAAACACAAATGGGACAGATGAACCTCTATAGTCTATATTTATATTTATGTGCAAATTAGAGATAGCTTATTTTATGTTTCATACATATATTTTATGTCTCAACGTACAAAGAAACATAATTTGGTGGTATAAAGAATTGATTCAATTCCCATCCAAAACTTTTATTCCCCCTGATAAAAGAAATATTAGATAACAGATTCCAAATTGGAGAAAGAAAACATATAGGTTGAAGAGTTTGATATAATATATATTAATTTGACATTAGGCACATGTTATATAGTTACGATTTTTAAATTGGATTGATTTATTTCACACAGATAATCGTTATAATTAAAAATCTATATATACAATAAACTCTTTCCCTTGAAAGAGAGTACCAAGTTTTAACTGCAGTTTTCTTATTTGTTTGGCACAAGACTATGACAATTAATCTATTATAACAACACATTTAGTTAAAATTAAGAGAAGAAGTGTTTTGAAATTGGAATTTCTCAACTAATGTGTTATGATAAGTTAATTTATTGTCTATTTGATGCTGAATGGTGATGAGCAGCAACCCGAATCAAAGAACATAGAATTCAATACCATTTGAGAGTGGGCATGCTACTTTATTCTTCTTTTTAGAATGTTGAGTATTGAATTAACAAATCTATATGGCCTAAACCTAATGTGTCATCATCTAAATCCACAAAAATTTGGGACTACTGAAATTATAAATCTCCATCGGCCGGGAACAAATAAATGGGAAGGTTTTTATTTTATCCATTTCCTAATTTGGGCATGAAAAATAAACTTCAAACTTCATAACTGAGCAAATGAGAGTATTTGGGAATCCCCACATTAACAGAAACAACTAGCTTCTCTTATTATAATAGCAAAGCCACACATAATTAAGCTGACTGATTTGCATATAAGTCTACATCTATTAGAAGAAGACAGCATATTTGCTACACTTTAGTTACAAATTCAACAATGACGGGAATGGATAATTCCTTATTTTCACTTTCTACTTGAAACCCACATGCTACTGAGGCTTAATTCCCTTACTAAAGTTTGGAGAAATTGAAAGAAAGGAAAAAACCTCACTTATCTCCAAAGAGGTACCCAAGAGATGAATCTCCTCCGGGAACAGACTTCACCTTTGTGGACGGACGATCCTAATAAATCATGTATTAGCTAGGTCAATACATTTATTAAAAAGAGTAAGGATACCACAATCATCTTCAGGGACAATTAATAATACAAAACTTAGAAAGATACAATTAATTAGGAGTTTTTGCGTAGCTTAACTTACAGTAATAAAGTTGCCAGTATTCTGGCCTTGAGCTCGGTGATAGTTGTTCGACACCTTGCCTTTTTCAGCAGAAAGATTATTTGGATTATTCTTTTCAGGGATCACATCAACACCATAAGGAGGTAGGTTAACAGTCTGGGAAGGCGGTGGTGTAGTTGGATTCTCATCAGACCCGAAAAGGTAGCCTAAAGAACTCTGACCGCCACCGTAGCTTCCACCTCTACTCATGGCTAATTAGTAATCAAGATCTGTTAATGATATGTAATACCAACTACAAAGTAAAGAGAGAAAGAAAAGGGAAGATGTTTAACCCTAATATATAGTGGAGTTTGTATGTGTTATTAGCTGTAGTATATGAGATATGTGTATGTGTGGTAATCATGACTCATGATATGATATACGCTTGATCATATACCTAATTGATCATCAATGTCCATTATTGCACAGTGAGACCTAACTACAAGGATGGTAAGACTTTAGCTTCCTTTTTTATTTTTCCATTAAAGAGGGCATCATCGTCATCTATTTTTCATGTGTGCTATGGTTTCTATATCAACATACAAACATCGACGAGAACCATTATACAGTAGTTAACCATGCATTAAATTAGACCAAAGCAGATTGTAGTGGATCTTCCACAATGCTTCCATGAACTGGCTAAAATAAGTTTAGTTTCTTTGTAATGTACTAGGTGCAAGCAGCAATTTAATTAAGGACAATTTTCCAATGCTCTGTGAGAAATTTATGCTATAGTGAGAGATAAAATCATGACCCTTGATTTAGTTATAGCTAAAAAGAAGAATATGAATGTACATAAATATGCATATACACACTGTCTTTTACCAAGAAGCTAGCTGCTAATGGATTGTTCATAAAACAAATAGAAAATGAATTAGTTGTAGGTTTAACTGAAACATGAAGAGGCAATATAGTGGTTGGTCGTTAATTTTCAAAAACGAATATAGACCCATGAATGAAGATGTGTCCATATAAAGCCACCATAGTAGTTGTACTTGCCACATTAGACCAAACAAGAAACATATCGCATGTATTCTTGTATCATTTTTTGCCATCGTGTGATCCCATTTAACTTTTGCATTGTAATAAAAGAAGTTAGCATAAAATTTCTTGATATTCTCCTTTCATGAATTTCTTGTCACTTTATATTTTGGCCAGGTATATTAGACATGAAAGTAGCAACAAGTTTTTTGAAGTAATTACGCACAACTACTGAACTACATGAGAGAAGAAAAAAGATTTTGTAACAATTGATTAGCATGGAATAAGTTGGTTAACTGTCAAATTTCTGGTGGGCTCAATATGATATTAGAGCAATTGTCAACCATAATTTTTGAGATCAGTGGACTGGATATCTGATTCGGACAAGTAGCAAATTGATTAACCCTAGTTTAAGTAACATCAATTATTATACAGATATTCCTTCATACATGGTTACCACTGGACCCATTTGGCTGCTGCTGCAAATATTGCTTTGGCATCTTAGGTAGCTATAGCCAGAACTTAGCGATCGTGCAACTCTCAGTCTAATCAAGCAAATTATAATTAATCATACGTAAAAGGTGATGCAACCTCACCATGAAAAGTACAAGAAAAATTATTCATGTGAATATTACTGTGAACTATGTTTTTAACTGTCACCAATCTAAAAAAAGAAAACAACAGGAAAGAAGCTGTATGTGGCTTGGGATAAACGACGTTAATTAGGAGTTAACAGAAACAATTAAGCAGGGTTAAAAAAAGATTAACAATTTAATATGCGGTTTTAACAGGGAAACATTAAAGTCATATAATAGCTTTGGTTGGCCCTGGTGTTCCAACTTGGACCCATAATGACTTGGACTCCTCAATCAATAAAAAGGAAAGAAGAAAGAAGTGAACTATACCTCAATTTAGATAGACATAGTACGGTTGGAAGGGAGCTTGTAGGCCAAAGGAATCCTTTTGAAACAAATGGTTGGTTTTAAGAATGCTACTAATATCCTTAAATGCTTTCGCAGTTAGAAATTTACTAAATTTATAAATGAACATTGATACTTAATCATTCGAACCTGAAATTTTTGACGAGTTAATATGAAATTCTTGATGAGTTAAGAGACTCATTATGGAAGAGTTATTGATCCATGTTTTTTCACCTCTAATAAAATAGAAAAATATACATTTTTTGATATTTACAATATTATTCTCCATTGTAGTCTCATTCGAACAAGTTCTATATATAAATACAGAAAATTCTCACCTAGCTCAAGTAATCTCTATGAGCCTAAATATTATAATAATAATTTAAGAGTTAGAGTAATCTCTAATAAAGAGAATGATCTATTCTTACTTTGATTATTTTGTAAATTTCATTGTATTATATATGAGTTTTGGAAATCTTTAAATAAAAATTAAGAGTTAGATGAAGATATTAAATGCAAAAATAATTATCCTCAGTCCACCACTGTAAACTGTTATTTTATTTTAATTTGTTGAGTATTTAAGACTATTTAACTTTCTATAAATTAAAAAGAGAAGTAAGACTATAGAATATATTTTAATACATTTAATTGGCAACGCCTTAATTTGAATTATTATTATTATTATTATTATTATTTTTTCTGGTTATGAGCGGCACCTTTGATCTTTAGCTTGATCAAGAAATTATAGCCATTAGCTAGAACATAAAGATCCTCATCAAGAAATGTGATACACAATATATACATGTGGCAATCAAAGAAAACAAGATGGAAAAGGTAAACTGATATAGATTAACAATACATTCAAATCTAAATGATTAAATATAGAATCTATCAAACTTTTTTTCCAAGAATAGTAATGAGAGAGATCCAACAAAGGAGAGCCCCATAAAGCATGTCTAAGGTCCAGTCAGGTTGTGAATGGCTTTATGTGTTTGAAATGTTTTCGCAGTGGGTGAATGTGATGGAACAGACACTATTATGATGTCTATGGCCCTATAAAGATTTATATGTGATTGAAATGCCGAGCCAGTGGGGTTAAGATTCAACCTCAAATGCCATTCAACAGTTCCTAGTCCGCCTAAAAAGTAATCTTTTTCTGTACTTCAAAATGATTCTATTTATGTACTAGCCTTTTAGAAATAAAATAAATAAAGTTTCCATTTGATTTTGAGCCAGGTCTGCGAATCTTTCAAAACTAATTACCCTTTAACTATGAAACTTGTCTACGCCTAGAGTGATTCTTTATAATTCAATTAGGCCATGTTTACTAAAAGCTTCACAGGAAATCGGAAATCTAGTAGCAAAAGCCGATAGGATTAATGCTCAGATCAAACCTCATATTGATGATCATGAAATAAGTAAAGGATTCGGTTATATATAAATATGTAATCAGTGAAACGAAGAAAAAGAGGATAGAGCAGACCAGTACCAAACAGGCCACCACAGGAACGAACACAACTCGAGTATTCAACACCACAGCCAAAACACCAAACTTAATTAATGTCGGTCTGATTAAGCATTATTATATTTGTCATTTGACAATATTCCCCAACTAATTATTAAAGTGGGTATAAGACTTTTTAGGTGAGTCACTCCCTTTTACCTAAATTCAACACCCTAATACAAAAATAAATCTAAACGTTATATTATATATAATTTAGCATTGAATCTCGATCCCTGCTGGAAAAATAATATTAGTTTGACATCAACAAAAGTATTTATGGCTTAATATGATTGGTAGACATATATATTAACTGAAATAGAGTTTTAAATTTGAGTTTTACTTTTCTATTTTTAATTTAAAAATATTAAGAAATTAATAAGTACAATTCTTTTTTTTTTCTTTTAATTTTATGACTGCTTCAAAAATCATATATTTGTTTTTCAATTCGGATGATATCAATCAGTACTTCAATATAATCCAAGTGAAATTAATAATTTTGAACTAACGTATTTATGCATAAGGAAATCACTTTTTTTTTTTATATATTATGTTTAGTTCTTATGTGGCAGATTTATTTTACTTACAAATAAACTTTTAATAGAATTATTTGAGTAATTTCGACTCAATAATATTAATAAATTAATAAGTGAAATACTTTTTCTCTTAATTATTTGACAGCTTCAAATATTATGCAAGATAATTGTTTATTTTATTTTTCTGTTTCAGTGATATCACATACGTTTTTAACATAATATATAAAATTAATCACTCCAATTCAATCCAAATTAAATCATTTCTATCAAATTAACGTATTTATACAAAAGAAATCACTGTTTTAGATTGTATTTATTTCAGAATTTTATTATGAATTTTATTTTAATTACAAATAGTTCTAGAAGAACCATTTTTAAAATAAGATTTGATGTTTGGAATATTGTATGATAAATATAAAATTCGTTTTAAATAAAATGTACTTTATGTATTTTTTTTTATGTATGAAATTTAGATTAAGATTTTAAATTTTCAGAAATGTTCTTCATATATATTATGTTCTAATTTAGGTATGTCTTGAATCAGGAATATTTTTATAATAACAAGCAAAAAATCATAAGTTGGGGATTCATTCGATGATCTGTCAATTTTGATAGAATTAATTCTATTTAGTTATAATTAATTTTATAAATATAAGAAAATAAATTCTAATGCTATGTTTAGTTAAAGTTTATTTAAGAATTCATTTCATTTGAATAAAATACATGAGAGAAAAAAATTAAATAAAAATAATAAAATTGAAAATAATATTTTAATATCTTCTCCGTCGAGATTCACAGCTTTTGAAGGTATTATGATTGCCAGCCATGGTTGTACTGTTTTATTCTTAGCTTAGGATAGGAGATAGAGAGTAAGAAAATGGTCCAAATCTTTGATTGGCGTTGGTCTATAGCTTATTAGAGTTCCCTTAATAAGTTATGGTGGTGGCTTAAAGGCAGGGATGGAAACCACTGAGCCCAGCTAGGCTAAAATAAAATTAATTAAGCTCTAACTTGGTTGAAATTTGATAATTTTTTATTTTAAAATTTAACTTTAGCTCTAGCTCAAATTTAATAAGTTCGAACTCGGCTTATAATTATTTTAATATTTATATAAATGAGCCAAACTCAAATTCGGTTCGTATATAATTTTAAATTCAAATTCAAAGTAAAACTCATTAAGTAAATTAGAGTTTACCAAATATGTAATTATAAAATTTATAATTCTATAAAATATCATATGTATTAAATTCTAAAATCTAAATAAATTAATTAAAAATTTGATATAAAATTAAATTCAACTTGTGAGCTCGTAAATAATTCACGATCTAGTAAACGACAGCTTGATTTATTTGAAGTCCTATTTAGAGGTGTTTAAAATAATAATAATAATAATAAGCAAATTCAACAACGATATTAGCTAGCTGGAATCCAAATTTTTAAAGACAAAACAATACACCAGATAGGCCTGCAGTATTATTACGTTGCCTCAGAGACTACTGAAAGTGTTACCAGTAGCCCATTCCTAATAGAGAATCCAAGCTCACAGCTTAGCGACCTTGGACCTTAATTTTCCATGAAGTACCCTTTTCGCCTGAGATGGTGAATTCGAAATCCAAATGCAGGTTTGGCATGGCAATAAGCTCAATACCCGTTCCACATCTTTGCTGAGTTGAATTCGTTTTAAACAAATGAACATCATTAAGAGGCTGAAGATACATCAGATAGTTAGGTAGCAGTAGCAGAGTAGTGAGTCGGAAGCATAGCCTTTTGCTTTGGTCTATCATAATAAGTTGATTCTAAGATGGTTCATAACAAGGAGTGGAGAGGAGAGCAGAGAAGTCTAGTGGGCTGATGGTTCGGCCTAAAAAGCCTTCTCTTGTGAATTCTTTTGTTCTCAGATTTTGGCCCACCCTCGTATTTCTTTCTCATATCAATGACCAAAAGAAATAAGCCCTGAATAAGAAATTTTATGTGTGCCGGTTCCTTGCATAATTTATATTACTTGCAATTTTGGAAATTGCCTTAAAACTATAGAATCCGATTACGACAAAACATGATCTATAGTTAAATGAAATTGATTTGGAATAATTAGGTTACAAACATAAATGGGTCCATCAGTTTATTACTGAAAATAAAAAATATATTTTTAAACGGATTAACTCATCAAAAATAAACATATTCATTTAAATAGAATAATGGATTAATAAGTAATTATTTATATATATTATATGTGTTTTGACATGATATGATTAGACACCAAGTAAGACCCTTATCAAGCCTACCTAAAATAAAAGATATTTTTAGAGTTGAAAAGTTGAATCATTTTTTTTCATTTAACTTTTAATTTGAAATATTTCAAAAATAGAGTATAAGATACATCACAATCAATTTCACTGTAGAAATATATCATATCAAATACACTTATGAATCAAAATAATTATATCAATTTAAGAAACAACATGAGAGATGAACTCAAATAAAATAATAAATCGAATAGTTCTGCTAAAATTTAGTGCTTTATAGTGGAAAATAGGCAAAATTACCAATTTAATAGGGACAAAGAGTCAATTTTCAACCATTAAGTACACCCAATTTAAAATATTTTAATAAATAGTTCTCTCCAGAGTTAAATATATCAAATTTAAATATTTTTAATAAATAATTTTTAAATCTATATTTAAGAGTCAAATATATAAAATTTAAACTTTTTAAAATAATCACTCAAATTTATGTCCAAAGGTCACATACACGTGATCTAAATTTTTTTAAAATGAAATATTAATTAATTTTTTAGGTATCAATAAATTAATGAAATAAAATTTAATTTTAATTTTTATAATTTAATTAAAATCTAAAAATATAATTTTATTTTATTTTTTAAAAAGTTTAAATTAAATATATTTGGCTCTTTAAACACGAGTTCAAAAAGTCTATTTGCTGAAAAGTTTAAATTGAGCGTATTTGATCATGAAACACGAATTTAGAATACTATTTAATAAAAAAGGTTTAAATTAAATATATTTAACCCTTGGACATTAATTCAGATGACTAATTAACCATTTGTCAAATTTGATAGATAGATCAAACTTATGAATGGTCCTAAAACTAAGTCGATGAGTCATTTATTTTTTGATTGTTGGAATTGTGTAGGTAACTCTAAATTAATAATTGATATTATGTTTATAAGTGAAGTATAATTTATTCATTCTTTTGAAAAAGATGTACATATATGTTTTGAATTTGTTTAACTCTCATTAAACTCATAAAATTGAAACAATATTGAACTCAAATTGGGAAAAATATAAGTTTAATTCATTTGAAACTTAAATTAGAAGAACAGATTTGTAACCTAATTATATTTATTTAAAAGAAATCTGTATCTAGAGTAGATCTTTTAAAATCAGATTACTAAATTTATTGGCTCCGCTAATACACCCAAAAATCTCCTTCAGCATAATATTCATCAATATCCAATTAAGAAATGAGGTGAATTCAGTGTATATCCTGTTTTCAGCTTATCTGGACTCCATGCAAACAACACAGAAAAAATAGCTATATGCTCATTACTATGGACCCAAGTGTGTCTAGAAACATAAGCCTATTTAAGTAACGCATAAAATACTCCTCAAACAGGACCACTTGCATACCAAAGTTAATAAGCAACAGAAAACCAGGAAAACTGCCTTATATATTTATCTCCATTCGCACTCTAATCTAAACACCTTCCACTTTCTCTCTTAAGTTTTTTTGTTTCCCTTGTCAAGCCAAAGGCTATATATGGCTACTGCAATATCAGCAACTTCAAGCTCTCTAAGACACCGTTTCGGCCAAGTTTCTTTCCCAACTCCAAAATCCAATAACTCCACAACCATACACACTTTAGTCTATGGAACAAAGGGTTTTTCTTTGAGAAAAAACCAGCACTTAAGTATATGTTTGGTTATGGACAAGAAAGCAGAGGAGTTTCTTGATGTTATGGACAAACATGAAAATGATGTCAACAAGAAACAACCCTTGAATTCACGTGTAGAGAGGAAACTAGCAAGGAAAAAATTAGAAAGATTTACTTACCTCGTAGCTGCAATCTTGTCCAGTACTGGCATCACTTCAATAGCTGCCATGTCTGTTTATTACAGATTCTCTTGGCAAATGGAGGTACTTATGTTAATAATTCAATTACTTAATCATCTTCTTTTTTTTTTTTTTTTTTTTGTAATAATAAGTTCTGATCACTTTCCATCGCATAGGGTGGAGAATTTCCTGCTTTGGAAATGTTTGGTACTTTTGCTCTTTCAGTGGGTGCCGCTGTAAGTTGAGATTTTGCACTATTAGTCTTACACATGATACCTTATTCTTCTTCTCTTCTATTCTGTATCTCTCTCTCTATATATATATGTATATAATATATATGTGGTGTGTGTGCGCTTTATTAACTTAATATTGGAGAATTAGTCAATAGCTTTAGCTTTATGCATGCATGGAAAAACAGAGGTGATTAGGGCAACTGGGATTAAGTCCTTTTTGTTGTTAATCTCTGAATTACAGGTGGGGATGGAGTTCTGGGCAAGGTGGGCACATAGAGCATTATGGCATGCATCATTATGGAAAATGCACGAGGTTGGTTACACTATAAATTATTATCATTAGAAAATTTACAGTACCAAAATATAGCGATTAAGGCTGTAAGATTATGAATTTAAACTCTAACAGAGTTGGCTAATAGTGGTTTAATTGATGTGAAACTGTTCTGTTGGAATGATGTTTGTGGCAGTCCCACCATAAATCGAGGGAGGGTCCGTTTGAGTTGAACGATGTATTTGCAATAATAAATGCAGTTCCAGCAATTGCGTTGTTGTCTTATGGGTTCAATAATAAAGGCCTACTTCCTGGTCTCTGTTTCGGTGCTGTGAGTTCTCTCCCTAATATCTCTGTTCTCTCACTTTTTTTTTCTTTTCTTAAGGAAATTTACAAATAAAAGAAAGAAAAATCATATTCGACAACCTTCCAAAAGATGCTGATATTTGTGGGTCGGCAGATCTAACACCCATTTGACCTACAAACGTGGAGTGAAACAATTAGACCAAACTTTTGAGTCTCCATTCACGACAAGTACATGGACATAACATAATTGTCCATATAAATATGATCACTTTATTTGACACCACAGTGAAACTGTTTATTTAATATGCATATATTGGAGGTAATTATATCACGTAAGAATATTCTTGGTTATTCTTATTGTATCGCACTTTATCGTTGAATAAATAACAGGTTAAACTAATTTCTTCATTTTATTTTTACATAAAAACAGGGACTCGGAATAACAGTTTTTGGAATGGCGTATATGTTTGTACATGACGGTCTAGTTCATCGTCGATTCTCAGTAGGCCCAATTGCCAACGTCCCCTACTTGCGAAGAGTTGCTGCTGCTCACCAGGTTTAATTTTCTTTCACCTACACATTTACGCCGCCATGTTTCCTTCTTTCTTTCCGTTATAATAAAGTAACAAATGCATAATGATGTTTCCAAAAAAATAATAATAATAACAGCTTCATCACTCGGATAAATTTGGTGGCGTTCCTTATGGACTGTTTCTGGGACCCAAGGTAAAGATGTAATTAGTAAATACGTTTAGATGAGGGAAATTTTACATAAATTTTCTTTTAAGTTTGATTTGATTATAGTTTAATTTAAAAGGGCTTTTTTTAATTAAGCTATATGTTCTTTTGGTGTAGGAACTGGAAGAGAAAGAAGGAGGCTTGGAAGCGCTGCATACGGAGGTTCAAAGAAGGATTAAAGCATCATGTTAAAATAATTAGTTTTATGCCGTAAAGGAAACATCTTTTTTTATTTTTTTCCTTTCCTGCTTCCCTTTTCTTTAGAAAAAAAGAAAAAATTGTATTGGTATCCGTTTGTTTTAATGAGAATGTTAGTCCATGTAGACTATAACCTGAAAAATTCTTGAAAACTTGTTTTGAATTGAAGAATGGAAATTGTCGGTTAGAAGTATATGAAACCTTGGAACATTATAAAGTCTTGTAATGGGTTCTTAGGTTGAACATAGTAACTATTTTCCATTCACAAATGAATAACATTTGCTTGTTGCAATCAAAATTCTCATTTTTATCGTCAAATAATTTTCCAGTAGACATTGACTTGAATTAATGTGAAGGGTATTTAGTAGAAATTGGAAAAGAGAAAAAGAAAAGGCTAATGTGGTTACTTCAAATATTGTGGTTCTACCTCTTTTTCACATTTTCTTATCACTTTATTTCTATCACCATATGATAGGATTGCACTGTATCATCTAACAGTGATTAAGAAAATAAAATATATATGTATATAATAAAAATCTTCATTTGCCTATAAAAGTAGGCGAACTACTAGTGCCCACATTCTAAAATCCTCATCCATACACAAATGAATATTAAATAGCATTCCCATGAACTGAAAACAAACACCAAGAAATGAAAAAAAAAAAAAAAAAAAAACAAGCGATCAAGGAGTTGACCATTGTGAAGAAAAACAAAAAGGGGTTTTCGTCCATGGATGATTATGCAATGCAACCATCAGAATATAAAAATGGATAATGTTTTATTTGAAATCGTACTCAAACCTAAAAGTTTTTATTTTTAGAAAGTAAAAGATTTTGAATTTAAATTTTTATTTTATTTAAATAAATTATTACTTTTGCAGCAAATGTAAAAGAGAAAAGTGAATTTGCATAAATAATTGAGACATCACAAACCACAATGCTCCTTCCAGTATAAAGTTTGAAATTTAAATACAACTAGTGCATTGTGACTCTGTGTTAATTGATCTAAGCTGCACCATTATTACTGGGGTGGGGCTCGGCTCCTAACTAGACTTTTCTTCTTCGTTGTCTCATCCAGTAAACTAGTCTTAGAGCTATTAGAACCTATGATTTAGCAAGTATGTAAATGTGGAAATAAATTAAAGCGATTGGGCTCTGGTGAAAATCTTCTTATCCATAAGGGGCGAACGGCTCGACATGAGCAATCATAGCAAGTGGCTTAAATTATTTATACTCTATACTTCAGTGACTTGTTATTTAAAATTAATATTTATCTATTAAACGGAAACATAATTGATATATTTATTTATTAATTATCTAATATTAGAATATAAAATAATTTTATATATGTATTAAGATATATATATTAAATTTAAATAAAAAATTCTTATAAAAAAATAGGTGTCATTTAGATAATAGGGGGAGAAGCTTTTTAACAATAGACGTGGTTATAAACCCACTAATGCTATTGCTGTTGCTACGTGGCGTTGTGGGCATAAAAGAAAGCGTGGTCGGTCACATATAAGTGGAGATAGCCCTAAGCAGGGAATTTGTTCCTTTGAGCAATGCTCGTGGAATTGGATGACTCACTCTTCGTGACATCATCCATTTCACCTATTAAAGACATGCCTAATGGCTTTCGTCATTGGCTACTATTTACTATAAAATCTCACCTCAAATGACAATGGACCCAAACTGTAATTTATGAAATTGTGGTATTGGAGTTCTTATAAGTTAGGAGAAGTTGGGTTAATAAAGACACAGTATGTCTGCAAATTTGTAAGAATGTGATTATATAACGCTCTAAATCTCTCCTTTGCTATAAGACAACTATTGGATGATCAAAAAATTTATTTATATCCTAATAACTTGAGACTATTATGAGGCAAAGAGATAAAGAAAAAATAACCCATAAAAGACTCTTAAGACACGAGACGAGGGAATAAGTAATTGGAATTTTAATGATATGTGAAGTATGAAATTGCTGAACTGGTATAATAATGTTAAAAGAAGAAGACGTGCAAGTAAGTAATTGCTTAAGGACCCAGCTTGGCAATTTTTTTTAGCTTTCCTTGTAGGACATACAAACAAACATATGAACCATAAAAGTTACACTCATGCATGCTTAGCTTTCAAGCTTTGTCTCACTTCCTCACTAACTCCTCTATGCTCTCTTTATAATTTTGGGCTGATCATACAAATTTATTTATCTGTTTTTATTTATTTTAACAAGTAATACACACAAGAAACCAAAACTATTTCTTAAAAGTTTCTCAGCTCCAATCAAGAGAAAATTCAAATTTGGAAATTCATACTTTAATATGAGAGTTTTCATTGAACCATAATGTGAGACTAGTGATACTATAAAATCAGATTTATAAACATAATTTCTCTCTCTCATCGCAGGCTGACAAGAACCCAATTTCGAATGGGCCTCAGCTAAACTAGTTCGGATTCAATAAGGCTTAGGCATTATTCAATGGGCCTGATCTATCTCACGGTCCCAAATCATTAGATCCAACTGTATCCCAAGAGTTGCCCTGCCCAGTGCCCTACCCAGTAGCTTGCCACGTAGATTTAGCGCAGAATTTTCCTGAATGTTCTCCTTTTATCCTCCTTTGTCTACAACAACCCCAAGCTGCCAGCTGTTGTTGGTTAATTGTTTTAGTTTGCTTCTGCACAGAGAAAGCAACACATAGTGCTGGTCCGTTGTTTTGCTGTGTATCTAATCCTCTAATCGGGTAAGTCGGTTGTTTCTGTTGGGAATCCCTTTGTTTTTGGTGTTTGGTTTGGACTTGATTAGATCACGATATTATTACAATATAGATGTTTACTGAAATCATCATTTCAGTTCTTATAATTAATTGGAATTGCAATGTTGTGTGTGATATAGGCATAGTCTTTTACAGACTTTCAGGTTGTTACTTCTGCCGGTGTAAGCAAGGAATTTAATGAACTATTTCCATTTGACATCTCTTTGCAGCGCTTTACCATCTTTCAAATATTAACCATAGCTTTGAGAGAGAAACTTGATAATCAGAGCTTATATGCGTGGAATTGCAGCATTAGTACCTGTGAAATACAAGCTCAAACATATGTACCCTGTGGCAAGATCATGGGGTAATTTTTCCCTATCCCTTTCAGTGTTGTTAATTATTTAAATTTAACAAGTGTCTATTGCTAACAATGATATACTCTTAAATCCTGACACAGTGGCTACCATAACTCCAAAGAAACATGAAAACAATGACTTTGGAGAAGGAAGGCGTTTGAATGAAAAGACAGATCCTATTGTTGCCTTCAGCAGACCTCCTCAACTCCCGCCTGTCTTTGGACCACTGGTTGCCCTATCGTTGTTCGAAATGTGGTCGAGCCACGATGGTGATGATGACTAACCAGTGATGCAAGGCTGTATCATGTACTATCAATGTATACGTACACAAGGGTCCGTGTGAGTTACTTTTTTCCTTTTTCCTACTGAAAGTATTTCTTTGAGATGTGGGGGTAGCATGCTTAGTGCTAAGGCAAACACTGGAGCCATGAATCTCCAAATTCTAATGTAGCCTCTGCCAGAAGTAGACTGGAAAAAAAGGTGGTGAAATTCTAGTGTAAATCTTCATTAGGAACTATACTATGACATGAGGACTCTTTAGGAATCCTGTTTTGTAAGGAAAGTATACCACTAGTATGTAAATATTTTATACGAGTTTTGTGCTATGCATGGTACTCCTGAAGAGTTATTGAATTTTAACTTGCATTCTGCAAAGTTTGGGAAATCGTTGAATTCTTTAGGGAGTCTAAATTCCTCGAAGCAAGAAAGACACACGAATTAAGGAAATAAAGGCGGTTAGAAGTATTGTTTAGGGCAGTTGTTGTGTTCCTAGATAACACAATCTGCGAGCAATATAATGTCCTCATATGTGCTCACGGGCGCTAAACCACCTGGCTCGATAGACGACTCTTTCAACCGGAGCTTCCCTGCAGCATGCATCAATTTGTTGGAACATTTTATTAGTTTTATTTGGACTTGATGCAGCACTTTGTCATTGTTTAATAAACTAACTTTTGAAAACTGTAAAACAGGTATGCTTCAAATTTTTAGCAGAATTGGTATATCTAAATGGAGGAATAAATTGTCTATCAGAATTGATGTGCTTCTGATTAATTTTATTTGAAACCAATGGTTAACGAGTTCTGGCCCTACAGGGATTTAGACATGTTAAGTGTGCAATCAATTGAGCACATTATGCCAGGTTGGTAAATCACCAAAGAAGAAATGACAGATTGGGGCAGTCCCAAGGTCTCTCAAGATTGATAAATTAATACCTAAATAATTGGAAAAACCATGCATGCAAAAACTCAGATGAGCATTTTGAAAGATCTGACAACTTTATCATCGCGTGCAAGTATTGCTGTTGAGGATATCATAGCAAGGAATTAGAGAACGTTCTAGTGAATTAACTGCAGTACCGAAACACTATTTGTCAAGATCAGAGCTTGAAATCGCACTTGAATGTAGAAACTCAGCTTTAGACAGCTCTCCACCAGAAGTCATATACTTTTTTAAGCTGCAGAGAACTTATGGATGAGAAATAAAGTAATAAGAAAGGGTAATTTTGTAGAAGTATAAGATAAGGCTCCGGCATTACCATTTCCCTTTCCCTTTTTGTATCATTGTTGGATTGATATTTTTCTCCGCCTTGGTAACTAATTATGCATGCAAATCCCATGTGTTTTAATTTGAGATTATTAATTAGTTAATGCTCGTTAATCAATTTATGGATCTTTCTATTTGTCTGTTGTTTACTTTGCTTCTGCATAGAGAATTCCTTTGGAATCTAATACTCTAATCAGGTAAATCAGTTATTTTTTTTGGGTCTCCTTTATTTTTGGTGTTGTGATCTATTGGTCTGGACTTGGCTGAATTTATTTCAACATTATTACATCTTATATGTTTACAGAGACGATCATTTCATTTCTTATAATTAAATTGGAATTGTAAAGCTGAGATAGGCATTCTCTTAAGGACTTGCTTTCTACTTCTTATTTTTGCCAGCATGACATGAACCGTCTCCATTGACATCTGGTTGCCCTGACGTTGTTAGAGATGTGTTCGAGCCACGATGATGGCGATGATGATTGACCCATGATGCAACCGTCACTATTTCTGTACACAAGCACCTGTGAGAGTCATTTTTCTATTGTGAATTTTTCTTTGAAATGTACAGTAGCATGCTGAGTGCTAAGGCAAACACTCGCGCCGTAAAACTCCAAATTCTAGCGTAGCCTCCCATAAGTGGATTGACAAAAGGTGCCAGAAGTCTAGTGTAAATCTTCATTAGGAACTGTACGATGAGATGAGGACTCTTTAAGAACCCTGTGTTGAAAAGAAAGTACGTTAGTATTGCAAGTACTCTATGAGTTTTGTGCTTTAGATCGTACTTGACTTACATTCTGCGAAGTTTGGGAAATTATCGAATATTGCAGTGACATTCTTTAACAGAATCTGAATTCCTCAGTGCAAGAAAGACATGAATTAAGGAAAGAAAGGTGGTCAGAATGAGGCTATGATACTGGTTATGAGAGTTGTATTCCTAGATAACACAATCTTTAAGCAGTATAATGCTGTTATACGTTCTCACCATTGCTAAACCACCTGGTTTGATAGGCGACTCAGTTACAACTCTAACTTTCCTGCAGCAAGCATCAATTAGTTAGAACATCTCGTTTCTTGATGAATATTGCAGGTCAAACAGGTTATTGATTGTAGTGGTACTTGATGACTATTCTATCCCCTTCTGCTGAGCATTCGTAAAAGCTGCATCCCCTAGTGAACGGTATATGTGTCCTTTTCCATTCTGCCATAGTGGAAAGATCATCATCGTTAATGAAGGTGCATGAATCTGAAATAATTAGTGAAATTAACAAAATGGGGATGTTACCCAAGTGCCAATTTACTCCTACAGTAAATTCATCATCTTCACAAACGTGTTCAATGCTGAACTTCACATTCTGAACCATGCCTGTAGTAAGCTGTTGATAGAAATGCATAACCTCCTGCAGAAATTCTTTGGTTAGGCTTTACTTTGGCAAAATAAAATATGTTTGGTTCATTAGGTACAGAGGTTGAGGAAAGTTGAGGAAACCTTTTTCCCTTGTATTGGAGAATAGAAGGAGCAGTCTTCAAAGCAACAATTGTCTGAAATGTACTTATCTATTTCCTCCAACCTTTTCTCATTGATGCATGTGTAGAACTTTTTGATCATGCTTGCTGCAGAAATGTGATTCAGCGGAATGTTACCATCGTCTGCCGCTGATGACATGACCAAGTTGAGCCTCTGATAGTTGAATTGTTTGTTCCATGTCTGCTTTCTGAAACAGATTCCCCATCGCTCTGCCTTCATAAATTTCTGCACAAGATCAGATGATCTTTTAAAGGGTATGGAGCCAGGCATGAGTCCGCTCCTTGCCTTGAAGCAGATGGTACGTTGTGGGATTTGGCCTGAGAAATTGACAGTAGAAGCCATTTCTTAGATGAGATTAAGATGGGTGAAGGTTCTGAAATATGAATTTGACAGGATAGCATCAAGCCAAGTCAGACAGAACAGAGCAAAGAATAAAGAAGCATCGCCCAAACCTTACCACGATATCAAAGAATCCATGTGCTAGGCAGTGATCCAGGTTGAACTGTTAAAAGTAACAAGAACAACTTGGCCTGTAAGGTTTGCAAGGAATCTCATTTTAACTTCACCTTAATAGGGATTCATCTAGTCTAACATGTGTTTGATATAGAATATTTGTGGTCTAGGCATCAGGGGTGCTTTAATTCTCAGACTTAACGTTATTTGCTTTTCTGGTTTATATCGACCCGAATAAAAGGCTGTTGGAATTGAAGATTCAATAGTAATACATAACACTGAAGTTCATACGATAATGGAAAAATCACAAGACATACTTGTTTATGAGTAATTTTGCAATATGTTAAATTCAGTCGAAGCAAAATCCAGTGAAGGTTTTAATGAGAGAAATCGATCAAATCAAGCAATTCTAATCAACCCGCAATATATCTGAGTTCATCTAGATGGCAGATAAAAACCCTTAGAGCTTACAGTCAGGTAGCTGGCTTGACTTCATCAAAGGTAAATGGTAACTGAGAATTTCACCAACACTAGTTTATGTCTCAAATCATTGTAATAACGATAAAAATTAGTCGGATTTCATAAAAAATAAATATTTTTAATATAGATCAGTTTCTACTATTTAACCCAAAACTGGGACTTTGTCTAAGAACAAAAATGTGGCCAGAACTCTAAGAAATTGACCCACAGGAATAATTTTAAATACAATTCATAATTAGCTAATTCTCTTACAGATAAGAAAAAGATTAAACCGTATAAACATAGGTGTGGCAAACAAAAGACATGTTAGGAGAATTAGGTGAGTTGGAATCTTAAAAGGATGTCAGCACCAATTAACGGGTGTTATTCTAAGAATAGGACATGTGTGGCGACAAGGATAGGCTTTTGTAGGAAGGAGTGCTGGTTAGGAGGCATGCCAGCCAAATCATTTGTTTATATGGTGCTGTTTTTGAGGATCATTAGGCAATTATTAAATTAATCACTAAACAATTCTTAATATTATCTGCTTATTGACCAGTGAGCCTGTTTGCCACCGTACAACTTTCTCCCTCTTGTTCTTCCCAGAGTATCTTCTTTCTCCAATTTTATTTTTGGCGTGTGTAAACAATGGGATACTGGGTTTGTTTATACAGATATAGAGCATGGCCATTAGAGAAAAAGAGACATATGTCAGGCACTCTATCATAATTTAAAACCTTCTAATGGCAGCATTACATTGGCAAGAATCTGTATGTCATACAATTATTAACATCAATACTGATACGGCCGCACATGGAAGAGAGAGAGAGATCCTTTGTTTTAGAAACAGCAACTAAGGTATTAGAAAAACCATTATTGTCTTCTATCTTGCAGTAAGACATTGTTTTTTAGTTTATTAGAGTTCAAATATTCAAGAGAAACGATGCCAATATATTTTAAGCAAAATTGCCAGAGACATGAGAATGCATATATAGTGATGGATTTCAACATCTGGAAAGCTAATAATTTTCTTGATTATTTCCATTTCCATAATGGGTAGAAGTTACATCGACAGAGTGGTAATAATAATTGTCATTTCTCTTCAGTATTTTATAACAGTAACTAGTTATGCGATGGGAATATGTCCTCAGTATTAACTTGACAATATGTTTGTATACTATAGATCAAGAAGGTCTGACCTGCTGGCAGCAATGTGGCAATTTGACAGTACCAAGATCTCCCTGAAAACATGGGAACCATTTTATTAATCTGAAACCTGCTTCTGGAACTCCATTTAAAAATGACAAATCTGTCTGCGAAAAAAAACAGAAATGAGCCACCAAATCTTCATCTCCTGTAGAATCTCATATTCCTCATCTACTTAATTCACTAAGAAATACTAAGAATCAAACCTATGATCCAGATGCAAGCTCCTAGATACCTATTGAACCCGCATGTGTACACGGTCTGAGAGGCACAACATTACTATAATATACTGGAAATAATTTTTTCAGTCAATCACTTGCCAAACCGTGCCATGAAGTCAACTTGTCTCAAGTTGAGCTAAAAGGAATCTTATACAGCCAGACAAATTTGCTGGCATGCCCCCCAACTCCTCACCTCTGAAAATGTCTTTATTCACACCATCAGATTAATCATCCCCAGCCCCTGGTATTGTACTGCCTTCTTGATTCACTATATAAACTTCGGATCGTACCAACAATTACTAAAACAGAAGGCCCTTGAAAGAATAAGTTAAGAATACCTTTTCTAGCATCATGAACAACAAGATCAAAAATGTTCCTGCAGCTGCATTTAGCATAAGTTTCAGGGGTATGAGACCACTTCCAAAGCGGGGGCAGATAAAGTCAAAGATAGCAGCAAATGCTTTCCACTCCATTGTCTCTGTTCTATCCAGAGCCTCTTCACATCACCATCATTCCCACAGGAAAACCTACTGTAGAGAAGCATAATAATGGAATAATGTAATGATGGACATTGTATCCTTAGTATAATTAATGCATTTAGTGTACTCTGCAGTTTGTCCTATTGCTTTATTGCCTATCTTGCTTTAATCTTTACATGCATGTGTGGCGATTATAACACATTTATATCCATTTATTTGCAAACACGATCTTTAAAGAGTTAAATCACAAGGTCTGTGGAAGAATTTAAACTTTGCATTGCATTCAGTTATGACATTTTCACTTGAGGAAAGATTGACACCAAATGCAATAGAAGTTATAATTAAGTGGAATGTATAAATCAACCTGATTAGACAAAAGTGTTAATACTTGAGAATTATTGAACTAAGAGAATTGGCACGCAATCATTGGTTTGATTGGGAATTAAGAGAATTGTCTACCTTCAAAACTCATAGAAGTTGCAAGGAATGTACAAACGAACCTGATTAGATAAAAGCATCAACATTTGAGGGCTGTTGAACTAACAAAACTTACAGATATTAGTCATCATTGCATTCAAATGCACCAAGTTTATCTCATCAATATCACAGAATATCCTCTTTGATTCATCAATATTACTGCATCTCCCATATGTTATTAACAAAATCATCCGCCATGAATCCATTTTTAATCACATCTGAATGGATTTGCATTGCCTGCTTTATATAACTTAAGTTGGAAATGGTTTCCAGAACGCTAGCAAGAATATAGATGGTAGGTTGCAATGCAAGATCACACATATGAGAGAACACCTCTAGAGCCTCACTAACAAATCCATTGTTAGAACATGCCGCGAGCGGATAATTCCAAGAGAAAAAGTCTAGAGATATCATATCATTGAAAACATGCCTAGCATTGCCCAGTTTCCCACACTTCCCATACATAGGCACCAATGCATTGCCAAGGGAAACCACCTGCAGATACTCTAATTTGTGACAGAGTGCATGAATTTGCTTCCCTGCTTTCAAGAGCTTTTCTCCTCCAATGGCAGACAAAGCATTGATCAATGTATAATCATCTATATCTAAATTTACAGAATTCAAAATTCTAAGACACTCCAATGCCTCACTACCATCACAAGCAGCTCGGGTTCTCTCAGTTTAAGAAACAATATTTGGTTCAAGAATTTCATCATCTTAATAACATCAACATTACTTCTACATCTCTAATACATACTCAAAATAGCATTACTCAAATCCACTGAAGTACCATGCAAAAAACCCTTTTTGACACCAAGCCCGTGAATCTGTCCCCCTTCTCTAACATCAAACAAACAACTACTCCAGTTAAACTAAACTCATTCAACTCTAAACCAAAACCTCTCATTTCCGCGAAAACCTCTTTTCCTTTTTCAAACAGACCATTACAAGTATACCCACCACCGATAATGGCAGTGCAAACTACATTATCAATATCAAAACACTCTCTAAAACACATCTCAGCTGAATCACCATTTTAGCATAATTCCCAATCAACCCACTTACAGTAAAAGCCTTACATTCAAATCCTAACCTCGCACAAACCCAATGTGCAATCTCATTTTCTCTGAAACTCTCACAAAGGTAAACACATCAGGAACTAAACCCGTATGCCTTAAATCATTAAAAAGCTCAAAAACAAAACCAAGATGCAGGTTAAACTTAGCAAAGCCAGAAATTAGTGCGTTGCAGGTGATGATACCAGATTCTTGGTGTCTAAAAGTGAAAGCCTTAGCGAGGTCATTAACTTCAGAGAAATGAGAAATTAGAAAATAAGAAAGGTATAAGGGTCAAGAAAATAGCCTGATTTGATAAAAAGAGAGTAAATTTGATCAGTGAGAAGAGTAGAGAAAGGAGGAGTTACAGTGAGTGAGGATTTGAGAGCTTGTTAAAGAGATTTTTGAGAGATTAAGGTTTAGACTAGAGAGGAGTGAGTTTGGGTCAGTTTTGTTACTCTCTTCATGAATGCATCATGTGTTTTAATGATTTTGGCTCGTCTGGTTACCGCGGAGTTGAGGTTTTAAGTGCTCAGCCGTTATCAAATAGCGCGGGAGGAAAAAGAATTATTTGCGGTTCAACTTGTCACCTGTGGTGGCTGGTGTTTGGTGGTGTTTCTGAGGCTTCATTAATGGCCACGGGCTCTGCCGACTATTCTTGTTTCATTAATCCATAAGAAATTAGATTTTTGCAACTCTGTTAGATACAAAACCTTCTTTTGGGGGACTCGCACTATAAGACTCTTTTCTGTAACAAATTTAGCTGCTTTCTAACCTTCGTAGTCTTTCATTGACGCTTCATACAAAAAGGCTGAATTAATGTATGGATTTATCCATCCAAACATCTTTTAGTGAAAGTTCCTCGTCACTATGAAATTCCAAAAGGAATAATTGGGGACTTGGAACATCTTTTTGATAACGCTATGGTCAAAACGATTCCACTTCATCTTTCTCTCAACTCATCCAAATTCTTTTTCTCAAAAAAATAAAATAAAATTCATCCACATTAAATATATAAACTTAATCCTAATGGATGACCCAAAAACTGATAAGTTTTGATTGGTGGTTGTATTAGAAATGAGATTTAACTCAAAACTTTGAAACCCAAACAATCTTTCTCCTTGTCCCAATTTTAGGCTATAGCCACTGGTTTCATCCACTTGCCCTTAAAACAGTCCTCGTTACCAGGTATCCAAATTATGGTTTACTCTATAGAAAAGTAATTCATCCCCAATTACCTATATTTTATAAATTTTATAAATATTTATCTCTCAGCTAGCTATTTTTTTCTATAAATATTAATTCTTTTATTCAAATTAAATACTAAAAATATAAATTAGTATGAAGTAGAAAGTAGATTACATGAGATGATATATATATATATATATATATGTGAAAATAAAGTTTTGAACATATTTTCTCTTTTCTATATAGCTTTTTTTTTAATGCATTTTTTTTATTTACATGAATTATTTTTATAAATTATTTATTTTTTTCTTAAATCTTCTTTTTTTTTTCTTTTAGAATTATGTATTTAAATTTTTTTATTTCACTTAGTATTTTTTATATATATCTTATAAATTTTATTTTTTTTAACTCTTGTTCTCCTATTTCTGAAAAAAATAAAAACTCTTAGTTCTCATATTTTATTTATTAATATTTCTCTTTTAATCATTTATTTTATTCATATACTACCGTCGTCTTATTTAACTTAATTTCTTCATTATCCTTATATCTAATATTTTTTTTTATGAACAGATACATTTTATCTTTATATTTTAATATAATGTTTTTCTTACATAATATTTTTTCTATTCTTTGAAAATATTTATATATTTTTTAAAAAATATTATTTTTCTTTTCCTCTTAATGCTTTAATTAAAACTCTTATGGGTTTATTTATATTATTATCTCTTTCACTTTTAATAATGCAAGTTTAAGTTTTTAATTTTTTTAATTTTGGTTAGATATTTTATTCAAAAAAAATAGTATTGAAACGGACAATAATCAATAGAGTACTAATTATAATAAAATTTAGTAACTGATAATTTATAATATATAATTAAATAATATTTTATTATATTTCAATAATATTATTAAAAAAAATTAATAATATTTTAATCCGACAGACATTTTTCTAGATTATATAAATATAATTCTAGAAAATAAAAGAATATTAAATTTAATGATTAAATAAGGTGATATTTTAGGACACATAAAAAGAAATGATGAAAAGAGGAGCAACGGAACAATAAACAGTTGTGCCTATTGGGACATGCATCTAACATGGCTTTCACCTATTTGGCATTTGGAGTAATATCTATTTTATTGCGTTTGTGACAAGTGTGAGCTAATAACACTTCGTTTTTATGTATTATTTATAAGACAATAAAATTTATATTAAACCTTTTACGAGTGAATAGGAAAAAGAATAGATATTACGCCAAACTGGCACTAACATAACATTAGTCAAAATCGTCAGAGTCAGCGGAGTTGGGAAATTTTGAACAACACAATAACCACACGGCGATTTTAGACACGTGTGTCGCAATTAGTCCATCCCTTTGCTTCCTTTTTTAGCCTCATTAAATAGCTTGACCCTATCGTCTCTCCTCGTGTCGGTATACATTATTTAAATACTAGTATATTATTATTTTATTCATAAAATATATTCAGTTTGAAATGGTTTCTAAAAAAAAGGGGTATCCTACTACTTCACAGAGAATCAGGCCAACTCAGAGGGTCGAAATCGATCGGAAGGGCTGATTAACACTTTGTTCAAGGATTCTTAGTCAGTTCAGCTAGCGATTTCAAATAAATCTGAGAAATTAACAGATTGTAATTTGTTGGATTTCTCTCTCTCTCTCCCTCTCCCTCTCCCTTATTTGGTTTAGACTGAAAATCAAATGGGTAAACACTTTGACCCAACAATGGGTAAGTCATGAAGGGTCGGTTGGTCTGCGAAAAGGACAGTGGAGAAGTATACTATCATTGAAAAATTGAACGTAATATTCAAAAAATATAGAGTCTAATCAATAAAAGTTTTTGGAAACAGGACAAGTGATGAGAAACCCAGGTCAAGTTTTTGAGTTTACTCGTTCAAAATACAATCTTTACATATTTCTTAAAATAAAATGATAATGTCAATCCAAAGTGACTGAACTTTTTTAATTACAATCTCGAGTAGTAATAACAAAATTGAACAAAACAATGAATTATAAAGTTAAGACACAGTGATCTAATCTAGTTGGTAGCTTTCTTTCTTTTTCAAGTAACTCCAATATCATTTTTAGAATTCATCTCATTAAGCAAATAGCTCCAATATCATTATTGTTGACACCACCTTTCATTCTTCTTCTAGGAAGGAAAGAAGACAACATACAAACACTACAATTATTTATTTTGTCTATTTTCTTTTCGTTTGATGATGTGGATATAATTCTCATTTTTGTAATAAAATCAATTCGCATGTACAATATCTTCAAAATCTAGTGATTTTTTATTATAAGTTGCTTCATGTTGTATTCTCCCTCTTAATGACACAAACGTTGGAGAACTTCTAATTTGGAAACCAAAATCTTTTGTATATTATTTTCAAAACATAAACAAATTTTGGGATTCGAAATTCGACATTAGTGATCATCAATAAAAAGAAAAGAACGCGTATTGGAGTCGGTGCCAACATTTTATTTCAGGACACAGCCACACACATAGCTTCTGCCTTTTTCTTTTCAAAGTTGACAAAATAGGTCACGTCAACCGAATTGTTATTATTTTAAAAATCTTATGAACATATATCAATTTTTGAACTTAAATTATTACTATTTGATTTACTGATTTTTTAAGTTATACTTAATTGGAATTTTATATCTTTTTAATTTTATTGATAATGACTTTAAGATATGCACTAATATTTCTTAATTATAATATAATATAGTGAATATATTACTTTTATTATCTAATTAAAAATATAATTAATTAATATTATCATGTTTAGTAAATTTATATTATTATATAATAATAGATATAAATAGCAAATATTATCTTATATTCAACATTATGTAAGTGTATTAATATGTATATATTTAGATGCATGGATGATTAATTGAGCCTTTATTTTTTAATATACAACTATGATAATAAAATTATAAATTCAATTAATCTATTTGATTTCCTTGTCTTACTTTCTTCCACTTTTTATCACCCTATTTTATTTTTACTAGGGGACCAATTCATAGCTGCATCAATCAGATCACCAATCATCCTCACTTCTCTATTCACTCAAACCCTATAAACATCCAAGTGAAAAAACACTTAAATATATCCCCTAAACAATGTTATTTCATGCCAAAGAAACTTGCGAACAAATTATACAAAAAAACAGAAACATATATCTATCTCAGCTAAATACTGGGGTGAGGGGGGGGCGACTGTGCAACCTGGCAGCTATGCATGCTCTCTGCAACTCTCTCCTCTTTTACCCTTAACCCCACACTCTCCCCAACACAATCATCTTCCCTCACTTTCTCTTTCTAGGTCATTCATTTCATTCATGTTTATTCTCAATTTCTTTGATTTCTCACTCGATTCATGCCCCAATTCTTCTTCTAATTTGTATATATTAGTAACTTCCAAATCCAGTAACAACCTATTTATATTCTTCAAAATCTAACCTCTTATTAACACTTTCTTTTTTGTTGTATTGAAGAAAATGAAAGTGACCCAGAAAGATTCGGAGAAAATAATTTGGGATCAGATGAGAAGTCCATCTGGAAACCACATTTCTGTAACTGGGTCATCACAATCTAGAATCTTACCTAAACTTATGTTATGGCTAATCCTATTTGTTACGCTCACTTATGTTGTTTACACTCTTAAGCTTGTAGCAAATTCCCGTTCTTGTAACAACGAACCTTTCTCTACTCATCATCGTCTCTCTTTAGTTTCTAATGATTCTTTATTGAGCCAAAATCGCACAGCTTTAGCCATTCAACGCCAAGAAACCCATTTTGAAAAGACAGAGATAAGCCATGTGGTTTTTGGCATCGCTGCATCAACTAAGCTGTGGGAGAAAAGAAAGAACTACATCAAGATTTGGTACAAGCATCAAGAAATGCGTGGCATTGTTTGGTTGGATAAACCCATGAAATCCAAAGAACAAGATGGCTTACCTCCGATTAAAATATCGGCCGATACGTCCCGTTTCGCTTACACAAATCGCCAGGGTCACAGGTCAGCGATTCGGATCTCACGGATCGTGTCCGAAACTCTCCGGCTTGGGATGGATAATGTTAGATGGTTTGTTATGGGAGATGATGACACGATTTTTATAACTGAGAATCTTGTTAGAGTGTTGAGGAAGTACGACCATAATCAGTATTATTATATCGGGAGTTTATCGGAATCTCATTTGCAGAACATTTATTTCTCTTACGGTATGGCTTATGGTGGAGGTGGATTCGCCATAAGTTACCCATTAGCTAAAGCACTTGATAAAATGCAAGATAGGTGTATTCAGAGATATCCTGGTCTTTATGGATCTGATGATAGAATGCAAGCTTGTATGGCCGAACTCGGTGTCCCACTCGCTAAAGAAACCGGCTTTCACCAGGTTGGTTTTTATTATCTCTTTTTTCTGGTTCTGATCTCGTTTTGTTATGATACAAAAGTTTACTGCTTTTCCGTTGGGTGTTGTTTAAAGTTTCCGTTTTGGTTTGCTTTTGCTTTTTAGTGATGCGGGTTATCACCATGTATGCTTAGCTAGTCTAGATTCTTCTTCTTTTTCCTCTGTTTTTAATCCTATCACCGACATATCGGCCGGTTCTTTTTGTTCGTTTTGTTTATTTTCCTGAGTTGGGAATCAAAATCATAAATGGGTATTTTGGCCCTCTATTGAGTACTTATTAATTGCAATCTGGTGTTTAGTTAATGAGCTTAGATCAAATAGGCATTATTAAACTTATCCTGTTGATGTTTCCCGAAACAGACCATTTCTTTAGTTTTAATTTTGCTTATCGGCCAATTTCAGGCGAGATATGGCAGTGGTAATTTGAATCGGTTCCGTGGATTGTATACGGTAAAATTGGTCTATAAACTCGGCTTTTGATAGGGTCTAACAGCATCCTAGTAATTAGCCTAAAGTTGTCCGTATAAAAAACATTATTTATAGGTGTCGGATTGGGTCCCACGTGTAGCTCGATTTGAACCTGGTTTTGTCCTCACCTTGTAATTGCTCACGAGCATCTTGAGTGCGTTTATATCAAGCTCCCTAATATCCAACTGCGTTCTTTAGTCTATCTCCGATCCTAGCCAAATTCTGACTGCAATTCTAATCTATCCCCTGATCTGATGTTAGGGTCCTGGATGAACCACATTATGCGGATCCAGTCCATGAGGATAGATCATTGGTCCATGAGTAGATAAATAAGAAAAACTTCTTTTTTTTTTTGAACCATCTTATAAATTTATGCTCTCCATTAGCCGGTTTATATCCATCTGTGTGCTCCTTGTATTAATATTTTGAGCAAAATCAAGTGGTTGCTTCAATGCAAAAATCATGCTTATGGAATTGTTCATTGCAGTAATTTAGAGCTAAAACTATGCACAAGAAATATCATAGCTTTTTGAGTTTATTTTTTATTAAGTGTTTGTTTCCACTGTTGTGATAATGCACTATAATGGGGTATGCTTTTGCATTAACCGACTCTGTGTTTTAAATCACAATGGGGTTTTGTGAATCTTCTGTTCGTGATTTGTGAAGATTGTTGCTGATTCTAGAAACTCTGCCTTCTGTTTTGCTATTAGTATGATGTGTATGGAAACCTCTTTGGGCTCCTTGCGGCACACCCTGTTACACCCTTGGTTTCTCTGCATCACCTCGATGTGGTCGAGCCCATTTTCCCAAATGTCACTCGCGTTCAAGCACTTCAAAGGCTAGTGATACCTATGAAGCTGGACTCGGCAGGCCTAATGCAACAATCCATCTGTTATGATAAATCTAAAGGCTGGACCATTTCTGTTTCTTGGGGCTTTGCAGTTCAAATTTTCCGAGGAGTCTTTTCACCCCGGGAGATAGAAATGCCATCGAGAACATTTTTAAATTGGTACAGAAGAGCTGATTACACAGCATATGCATTCAACACTCGTCCAGTTAGCCGAAACCCTTGTCAAAAGCCCTTTGTATTTTACATGTCAAAGGCAAGATTTGATTCTTCACTGAATTTAACAGTGAGCGAATACGTCCGGCACCGTGTTCCTCACCCTGCATGTAGATGGAAGATGGCTGATCCCACTAATGTTGACATGATTGTGGTTCATAAGAAGCCTGACCCTCATCTATGGGATAGAGTAAGTAGCTGTTTAACCATTCATTCTTCATTTGTCACACTATATAGATGTTGCCATTTTTGAAACTCTGCCCGATAATTATCCTGCGAGCAAGTTACTTGTTATTGTTTGGAAGTGTTCTCTCTGTTTTCTTTTTCTTATCCAGCACATAATGAATAATTCGGATGCCTTTTGCTTTGTTTGTGCATGTGATTTGGGCAGTCGCCAAGAAGGAACTGCTGCAGGGTGATGAACTCGAAGAAAAAAGGAAGCATTACTATCGTTGTGGGTTTATGTAGGGAAGGTGAGATTAGTGAAATATAGTGGTAATTAGGGCAGTAATTTTAGGATGGGAGCTGCTGCTTCTCTACTTTTTGTTCCTCCTTGTCCCTAAATTCTTAGTTCTTTAATTTATTTATCATGTTACCAATTTTGCAAGTGTATTCCAGAGTAGACTGACATCAAAAAACATTAGAAAAAGAAATATACGTTAATGTATAAAAAGGCGTAGTTTATAAATGTTCTAAAAGATTTCTAGACTCTGCAATTCTGTATTAACTAATAATTAAATTCCCCTCTCAGGCCGCCCTTTTTTGTTTATCCTTTTTGTAGCCAGGAGAAGAGCAAGGGCCATGTGCTGCTAAGATTTAATTCACTCTTAATTCCTGCAAATGGTACTATGGTTAGATTGAGGGTATCATTCTTTCCGAAGAACAGAGCATGTGACATAATAGAAAAATGGAATCATATGACAAAAAGTTGACCATATGATAAATCCTGCCTTTCTATTGTTCTGTTATGCGTATGCACATGACCAATTCTTATACAAAAGCATAAGAGTTCAATCGCATAGCTCGAATGTGTTTTTCTTGACTTGATTTAATAATCAGTCGCAACTTCTTCAATTCTAAATTCTTAGATCCGGAGCTCCAAATTTGATTAAATGAATATGGTGTTGTTGTGTTTTGCCCAAATGAATTTTATAAACTTTTTATTAAATTTACGTATCAACTTAATATTTATATACTGAGTTGAAATGAAAATCTATTTTAATGTCTTATTTGCATCTTACGTTACACCACCAATGTTTGGTCTAATATCTTATTTATATATTAAAAAAAAATGGTGCGGAATTTGGGTTCGCATTTGAAATCAAGAGAAAGGAAAGGACCTTTTAAACAGGGACGGATCGTGGAGCCTTTTTGTTTTGTTTTTTCATTAGAAAAGAAAAATGATTTCATTTAAGCGAGTGAATATAAAAAAATCAGTAGTTGTTGGATTGTGTTTGACAAATTCTTTTAATGGGTAGTTGATTGCAGTCCAACAATCCCAAAAGTGTACCGCCAATGACTTTATATTTTCAATCTCATGCACCTAATCATCAGATGCCAATAATGAAGTATTCTTCAAATTTTGGGTTGTGATATTTCTTTTCTTAAAAGAAAGGTGTAAAAGTAAGGATTCTATCTTTCTCATCATCTGCACCAAAAGACTCCATTCCTATTTTGGTGAAAACACTCTCAACTTACTCTTGATTATCAAATTTTCTAATTCTATTACATCTTTCATATATATATATATCTTTGCATTTTTGCTGTTTTATCTTATTCACTCGAATATGGCAATATGTTGCAAAATTGGAAAGTGTCGGTGCAAGAGACAGTAAAAATTTACAGCCAAAAAGAGAATAAGAAAGTACTTTCTGGTAAACAGTAGTTTGGCAGTAGTCATGTGATCGCAATCCGTAACAATTGGATTGCCTGTTTTCCTTAGAAAAGTAGAGGGGTGAATTTGTGGGGATGGTAGAGGTGAATGAGGTGGGGTTTAGTAGTAAGAAAGAAATTAGGGTTCATTTATTAGGCTTTTCAGAGAGGTGGGTCCTAGAAAGTTGATGATTATTGGCCCATACTGCTCCCCATCTGTCGTTAATGATTGCACCACCCCTATTTATTGCTGCTTTCAGTTACACTACAAAATTATTACTCCCTATTTTTACAGTTTTTGAAATCCAAAGTTATCTCGCACTTTCGGTTTACGTGTAACCTACTTCCCAATGAGACACCACCCATCAGCACAAATTGGGTGAAATTGAGTCTGAACAGTTTCGGTTTTTTTAATTTGAATGGTTTGATTATTATGTAAAATCCAAGATGAATATATACGTATTTGATCATAGAATGAGATTCTAAATCTACGTATAAGAATCCTTATGAGATTGTTAATTGATAATTATTGTTTTCTTTTTGCCTGAAGCCAGAAATGAAATTTAGAATTGGATTAAAAGCAACAATCTCATTGCATCAAATACAACTGTTTTCCTTTTAGATATCAAAAAATGTAAATCCCACTTTTCTCCCTCTTCCTTATAATTAAAAATAAATTTAAAAATTATGTATTTTTAATAAAATAAAAATTTTATATAATTATATTTATGTAGAATTGGTTATAACTAATTTAAATTCTAATAAAATAAATAAAATTTCTAAATATATTTCACATCAGTAAGTTAATATATTCCATAACATTAAAATATTTATTAAAATCTAATTATTTCTATTTTGCTTTGTGTCTGATGCAATTCTTCTCA